>NW_023995480.1:95000-111388 GCF_015586225.1 Lucilia sericata | reverse complement strand
GACTATATACAATAGTCTCTATCAGTCATTTTCATGAAAATAAGATTTTGATGGAAAAATATCCAGCAAACCTTCCCGAATCAGTGATATAAATTTCCAAAAACAACATTTTTTTTGGCAATTTTATAGTATTTTTTAAATTTCGTTTTCAAGATATCACACATTATGATACTAATTTGATTAATTTTATTGCCGTGTTTAACTATATAATTAATTTTGTAACAAAAACTTTTTCAACAATTTGGTTTCTATTATTTCATAAAATTGCATAAAATATAATATTTATTGATATTAAATCAAATAAAAAATATACATTTCTATGAAAAACTCTCTATCTGATATATATTTGTGAATAATTTTGCAAATAATAAAAAATTTTAAATTCTTTTTAGTCTAGAATATAGTCGTAAAAATATATTGTAGAAGAAATATTCAAAAATCTTCACGAAATAAACAGTTTTTTTGCTGCCCTGAAAACTTGTATTATTTTAGATAGATTCAATAGTCTTTATCTAAAATAATATAGTCCCTCGATATACTTTGTTGGGTCTAAGATGAATATTTCTTGGTGTTACATTCTCCACCACTGATGGTGGTGGAGAATATAAAAATTATTTGTAATTAGATTTATTATACCCACCATCAAAAAAGATGGGGGGTATATTGATTTTATCATTCCGTTTGTAACACGGAAGGCCCATAAAAGTATATATATTCTGGGTTCCGTCTGTCTGTCTGTTGAAAGCACGATAGAGTCCGAACGGAACGAGCTAGAGAATTGAGATTTTCCACAAATATTCTCTATAGGTAAGGTTTGTTTGGTATTGAAAATGGGCAATATCAGTCCACGTTTTCAGATAGCCCCCATACAAGTGGACCCCCGAAAAATAGCTTTAACGGGCATATTTCTCTTATAAGTACGAGTATAGCGATGAAATTCGACTCAAATAAGTTTCATATGATCTAAAATCTCTCTATCAAGTTTTATGTGGATCGGTCAATCCATAGTTGACCCTACCCCCCATATAATATCCCCTTCATGAAATTAATCCAAAGCTCATTACTGGCTTAAAAATACTAGTATAGCAATAGTAATTTGGCATACGTAAGTCCCTTATGATCCAAATCCTCTCTACCAAGTTTTATGTGGATCGGTCCATAATTGACCCTACACCCCATATAAGGTCCCCTACAAAAAATGACTTTAACGATTAGTGGCTTAAAGCGATGACATTAGACCCTTGCTAACCAAAATCACTTAACCAAATTTGTGGATCGGTCCATAATTGACCTTATCCCCCTATAAGATCCACTTCAGATAATTAATTTGATGGTGGGTATATGAGATTCGGCACAGCCGAATATAACACTCTCACTTGTTTTAATTATATTTACAACAAATTAATTTTTGAAAGAGTTTGTTTCATATAGTAGCATATAGGCGAAAGGGATTGTCTTTTTTCATTTTCAATACGAAAATTTACAACTTTTCTTTTTTCAGTTTTAATTAAAATTAAACGTCAAAGAATAAAAAATATTTTCTTTTCGTTTGTCAAATATAAATTATTTTCGGGGTTTTAAATACATTAAAAGTGTGGCAAAAATAATAAATATTAAGTTAATATTTAAAAATTAAAGAATTAATATCCTCGCAATTTTGCGAAGAAAATTTGATGTTTTGTGAGTACGTTTAGTTCTCTCAAGTGTGTTTAATTCTCAGAACGCGTCTGTGTGAAGAGAATAACAAATTTTGTTTGACATCCCCTTCAGTCTCGAGTATATACCTACCAAAGTATAACAAGTAGTCCGACTCTTTGACAGGAGTACCTAACTCTAAGCATGTGTTAGTGAAAAGTACCTAACTCTAAATATGTGTTATTAAAAAATGTATTTGTATTGGTACATTCTAAACACACAGAGTTTTATAAAAAATTACAATTTTAAATTTGTTTGAATTTTCAATACAAAAAATTTTAACTCTGGTTGTAAAATAAAATTCTACAACAACAAAAATAAAATATCAATAATTAAACAAAAATTTTTTTCCAGTTCAAGAAAATCTAGTCAATCTATCGTTTTTAAAACAATTTAGTGGGTCTTTCTCTTAGCGAATAAGATATCAGGGGTATACGAAATTGAGGATTTCTAGACGACTGGTTAAAAACAAAAGACCTATACAACGACAAATGTAAACCCAATCGTATTCGTTTGTAGAATAAAGTCATACAGCGAAGTTTAAAAGAACATCCCAAAAATCTAATAACATATTCAGAAATATGATCATGCCTTCTTTTTCTATAGAATTAACAATTCAATTTAGCAATGTTCACCGCAGTCGTCCCAGTTATGACTTCTAACCCATACATAATCTGCGAAATCAGAGGGGAATAGGGCAACCTACACCTAATAAACTCGGATAAAAATGCACATGTACTTCTTAACATAAACAATACTTTTTCCGTTCAATACGTCAATGTGCGATACAAAATCCAACCTACTATACAATATAACACCAAGGTACCGAAACTGCATATATTGAAAACAATCGCCTTCGTCTTTGAGAATGCGATTGTTTGAACAGAGAGGCTGAAGTTAATATTGCCCTCCAATATATCCAAGAAGTTATAATCACAATATAAAAAGTAGGGCAACATCATATGCATCTATATATATAAAAATTAATGTGTGTTTGTATGTTTGTTTGTTTGGACTTTATAGACAGCTAAACGGCTGAACCGATTTTTCTGAAATTTTCACAGTCTCTTCCTGTATGCCTCAAAGGAACTATAGGCTACTTTTTACTTCAATATTTTAAGTGGGCGACGTGCCACGCCCACATACAAAATAAGTATTAAAAGTCTCATATCTCAGAAACTGCAAGAGGTACAGTCCTCAAATTTTGTATGCAAAACTTTCACATCTACATGAACACATGAGAACAGGCAGCCTAGCTATAGTGGGCGTGGTACCTTCCATATAAAGAAAATCTTAAATTAGTATATCTGAAAAAATATAACAACTAGAGTCCTAATTAACTTTAGTATCAAATTGAATGTATAAGACAAAAAATAGGCGGAATAGCAAAAGGGGGCGTCGTACATCTCCCGTCGTTGATCTGGGAAACTATTGGAGATAGAATCTTAATCTTAATTTTCCACAAGGATCTTTAACATCCACGTGAATATTTATGAGAAAAATGGCTGGACTTTTATAAGGGGGTTTTGGTACCTCCTATATGGATCTATACGTAAAAAATGAATGTGAATGTGTTTGTACGTTTATTTCTTTTTTTGTTTGTTTGTTTGTTTTGGCCTTTATAGACAGCTAAACGGCTGGAGCGATTAATTTTCATAGTGTCTTCCTGTACGTCTGGAAGGAACCATATGCTACTTTTTACTTCAAAATTTCAAGTGGGCGACGAGCCACGCCCATTTACAAAATAAGTATTAAGAGTTGCTTATCTCAGAAACAGAAAAAATTTGGCACCTCCGATATAAAGAAAATCTTAAATTAGTATATCTGAGAAAATATAACAGCTAGAGTCCTCATTTTTTTCGGAGGAACTTTAGTATCAAATTGAATGTTTAGGACAAAAATGGGCGGACTAGCAACTTTTAGGCAGTCTTGGTACCATATGAATTAAATACAAAAATTCGTGTATCTGGAAAGCTATTAGAGCTAGAACCATCAATTTTGCACGAAGAACTCTGACATTCAATAAGGGCTTGGCACCTTCCATATAAATTAAATGCAAAAATTCGTATATCTGGGAAACTATAAGAGCTAGAATCTTCAAAAATCGTAAAGGATGTTTTTTAATTATTATAACTTCAGGATAGCAAAACACACTTGGTATAGCTTAGAGATATGAAGATAAAGAAAATACTTAAATTAATGTATCTTGGAAACTAAAACAGCTGGAGTCTCAAATTTTGTGAAGGTCACTGTAGTAAGTATTCATATTATTATTTAGAGCAAATTGCCAATTACAATCCACAAGATTTAGAGAATTTGATGGCAGAAAATTTACCGCATCTACTACTAGAGCAGATTACAAACCAACAAGGAGGATTTTATTTCATTGATGCGCCAGGAGGAACTGGAAAAACCTTTCTCATCTCATTGATTTTAGCTAAAGTTCGATCACAAAAGAATATTGCCTTATACATTGCGTCATCAGGTATTGCAGCAACACTTTTAGATGAAGGCAGAACTGCGCATTCTGCACTCAAATTACCATTAAAAACTCAATTTTCTACAGATTATGCATGTAATGTTAAGAAAAATTTTTCAATGGGTAAAATCTGGGTAAAAAATATTATGGTTTTGGAGAGAGACAAACAAATATTAATAAAATTTTCCTAAACAAAAAATGTATTTCAATATATTTTGAGTATTTTTTATTTTATATCGATAGGAGTGGCAAAGCACGACGGATTTTAGCTAGTTAGGTTAGGTTGATAGCTAGTTATGTATAAACTTAAAGTGACTAACAGAGTTGAATGCCTTAGAAAGGTCTAGCGAGACAAGAACAGTAATCCTATTATTTTTAATATTGTTCTTAAATACATCCTTCATACTCAGTAAGATAATGGTAGTATTGTGTCCCCTACGATAAGTAAACTGAGATTCATATAAATTAATTTCAAATAACTCTAATAATTGGTCCTTCATTACATGCTCTAAAATCTTCGAAAGTACCGGAAGAATCGAAATCGGCCTAAGATTACAAGGACTGTTCACAACCTTCGATTTTTGGTATAGGAACAACCCGAGTTGTTTTCCTACACTGAGAAAATACCGATGTAGTTAAGATTGTAGTTAAGATAGTATATGTGTAAAGCAACAAATAGCCCGAAATGTAAGGAAAAATTAAGCCTAAAAATCGGATATCAATATCGTCAGTACCAATAGATTTCGACTTAATCTTATTAAAAACACTTATAACATCCTCCTCTCTCACACATCTAAAAGAACCAGAAATCTCAGAATCATCAAAGCCGCCAAAGTCAACTACATCATCACTACTCTGCCCAGCAGTATTTACAAAAAATCATTTAACATCAAAATCATAAGTAAATCCTCTATCACCCAAACAACCAGCACCCTTTGAACAACTAATACCTTCTCTTTATCCTACGCGCGACACTTTTCAACTTAATTCGGTGTCTACAGTAAACCTTCCAGTTTAGAACAGACCTGTCACGCAAATAAGCAAGGTTCATTAGAGACCGAGCTAGAATAATTTCCCGTGATGCCATCCAGTCTTCTCCTAACCATAGGAACAAATACTAATAAGTATATAAGTTTCCTCATGTTTTTGAATAGAAACCCCCTAAGATTGAAATAGCTTAAATCTGTTACAAATGCAAAATTTAAGTATAGTTATGGATGATCGTTAAACAAATTTACAGTATCTTTTCTGTATTTGTGACAAATATGCGTTTAAGTATTTCTGAAGAGAACCTTGTACGGAAGCTTTGACCAACTATGGACCGATATGAAAAAAATTTTACAGTTAAATTTCTGTGTAAAGAAGTAATAATTTTGCAAAAAAATATCTTAATTAGGTAAGGAGTTATGTGCGTTTTTTTGTATGGGAGCTAAGACCAATTGTGGGCCGAACGGAAAAAAAATTTACAGTTACATTTGCTTATATAAAAGTAATATTTGTGCCAAATAAATAAGAAAGTTAGAGTGCTATATTCGGCTGAGCCGAATCTTAAATACCCTCCACCAGCTACTTTTATATTAATACTTTTTTAATTGATCAAATATTTGTAGAAATAAATTTTTTCTTGTCTTAAATAGAAAAAACCCCAAGATTTAAACAGCTTAAATCTGTTATAATTCCAAGATTTATTGAACATTACAAACCCCATTTTGTTTTATATTATGGACCGATCGTAAAAAAAAAATCTTGAAACAGAATTTTTGTATACCAAACTAATATTTGTGCCAAATTTTTTATCAATAGCGTTATTTGGTAATGAATATTGTGCATTTAAGTGATTTTCTGGAGGGGACCTAGAATGAGAGCTATGACCAAATATGGACCTATCGTAAAACAATTTTATAGTGTAATTTATGTATATAAGAGCAATATTTGAGCTAAATGTATGGATATCAATATTTTGTAATGAGTTATGTGCGTTTAAGTAATTTTCGGGAGAGAACATTGTACGGTAGCTATGACCAAAGATGAACCGATCGTGAAAAATTTTTGAAATAACATTTATGTGTACAAAAATAGTATGTATGCCAAATTTTTTATGGGTATCACTATTTGGTAATGAGTTATGTGCGTAAGTGTTTTTCTGAAAGGGACCTTGCATGGGAGCTATGATTAATTATGGACCGATAGGAAAACAATTTCACAGTAATATTTCTGTGTATATGAGCAATACTTGTATCAAACTTTATATGGATATTTTAATTTAGCAATGAGTTATGCGCGTTTAAGTGATTTTCGTGGGGGGACCTTGTATGGAAGCTATGACCAATTATGGACCGATCCGAAAAAACTTTCATAGTAGCAATACTTGTACCAAATTTTATATGGATATTTAAAATTACCATGCGCGTTTAAGTGATTTTCGGAAGGGGACCTTGTATAGTGTATGGGAGCTATGTCGAATTATGGACCGATCCAGAAAAATTTTCCTCTCAATGAATTCTATTCACATAAGATTTTAATTTGTGAAGATATCAACAATCTGACGGAAGTTATGGGTGGTATATAAAGTATGAACCGATTCTG
Source organism: Lucilia sericata (assembly GCF_015586225.1). Classification (NCBI taxonomy): domain Eukaryota; kingdom Metazoa; phylum Arthropoda; class Insecta; order Diptera; family Calliphoridae; genus Lucilia; species Lucilia sericata. Next base: position 104,628 of record NW_023995480.1, on the reverse strand, counting down.
GCAATTTTCAGCAGAAATCAAGATCTTGTGTAGAAACGAATGTATGATGAGTTTCATGAAATTATCCTGCATAGTTTTCTTGTAAATTACATCAGAATGTGTAAAAAAATTTTATTTTTTTGGAGTTTTAAATTTTGATTTTTAACTTTTCTCGATTTGAACCGATTTTGCTCATTTTCAATACCAAACTGCCTAGGGCAATAGGGAATATTCTGGCAAAATTTCAATAATTTGTTTCACTTCGTTTTGACGTGAGCGTGTTTTACACAGACAGACAGTCGGACATTGCTAAATCGACTCAGAATTTCCTAAGGACCCAAAATATATATACTTTGTTGGGTCTCAGAGGAATATTTCTTGGTGTTACACACGGAATGACAAACTTATATATACCCTCTATCACCACTGATGGTGGTGGAGGGTATAATAATAATAAAATCATTAAATAAAATTAAAAAAAATAATATTTGTGGCAAATTTTGTATAAATATCTTAATTAAGTAAGAGTTATATGCGTTTTAGTGATCTTCGTGTGGGGACCTTGTATGGGAGCTATGATCAATTATGGGTCGATCGGAAAAAAAAACTTTTACATACATACATACATACATACATACATACATACATACATACATACATACATACATACATACATACATACATACATACATACATACATACATACATACATACATACATACATACATACATACATACATACATACATACATACATACATACATACATACATACATACATACATACATACATACATACATACATACATACATACATACATACTACATACATACAAGCCTGAAAACATTGGGTTAATTTCTGGTTATTATAAAAACAAAGTGAAAAAGCACAGCAAATCACAAAGAAACCCTGAAGCATGTATTGAATATAAAATATAAGGAGCCGCCATATTGTAAAAAGTACAATAAATTGCAACTGACAGTTGCTCATTTTGCTACTGGCAGTAGTAGAACCAACACAATTTATTGCACAATTTTTATACGGCAATAGTAGTTCGATTGTTGTGTGCGTGCGCTGCTAAAACAGAAAAATATATTTTGATGTTTTGAAATATTTTGTGCCTGCTAACAAAAATTGCAAACAGAACAAATATTTCTAGTAGTAAAGTGATGGAAAAATTTTAAAGTTTTATATTTATTGCATAGTCGTACAAAAGAAATCTTGTGCTATTGCTGCATATTTAAACGCTGATCTTAATTAAGTAATGAGTTATGGGCGTTTAAGTGATTTTCGGGTGGGGACCTTGTATGGGAGCTATGACCAAATATGGACCAGTCGGAAACCTTTCTGTTTACAAAATCAATACATGTGCCAGAATTTGTATCGATATCTCGATGTTTTAGTGAGTTATGAGTGTTTAAGTGACTTTCGGATGGGGACCTTGTATGGGAGCTGTGACTAAATATTAACCGATCGTGAAAGTTTTTTCTTTGTATGTATTCTATTGATATTAAACTTTAATTTGTAAAATTTTGTGAAGATATCGATATTCTAACGGAAGTTATTAACAATAAACACATTTTCCGGGAATATGTACCTTTGTATGGGAGGTATATGAAGTTGTGAACCGATTCCGCTAATTATCAAGCGGTGTCAAGCTTTCATGGAGAAACAAAAGTGTGGTGATTATCATGGAATTATATTGCACAGTTTTTGTGAAAATTACATTAAAAGGTGTAAAAAAGTGTAAATTTTTCGGAGTTATATTAAATTTTGATTCATAAAATCTCCCCATATCAACCGATTTTCCTCATTTTCAATACCAAAACTGCCTAGGAAAATAGTGAATCTTTTGGTCGAATTTCATTAATTTACTTAGCTTCGTTTTTACGTTAGCGTGTTCTACACAGACAGACGGACATAGCAAAATCTAATCAGAATTTGATAAGGATCCATAATATATATACTTGGTTGGTTCTCAGATGAATATTTTTTGGTGTTACACACGGAATGACAAAGTAATATATAACCTCTATCACCACTAATGGTGGTGGAGGGTATAATAAGATGAATCATATTCGTTTAAAAATTGAAGAAGACCATCCCAATTTATATTTCTAAAATCACGAAACTGAATATACTCCTGTTCATAACCAACATTCAAGTCAAAAGAAGCACTTATCATAGCATTTCGCGAAACGGAAGGAAATTGAGAAGAACTATTCAAGAAAGACAAATCACTCACTAAAATAAAATCAATAAGTAGAATTATGCGAAACATCAAAATGTGTCGGTCTATTATTGTGAACTATATTTAAACTTGACCTCATACACATGGAACGAACAATAGATGACTTAGCTGAGTCAAATAAATTGCAATTGAAATTAAACAAACCCAAACCTTGGAATCGCCAAAGATTAACTCAAGTAATAAACTTTCACACACACCAGCAGCAGATACTCTACAAACCACTCTAAATTGTATTCTCAAGGAAACAAAAATTCCCACGCATTCTTCCCTATAATCCGGCCGATCATTTTTACACAATTTTAATCCCGAGATACCCAAAGCACAACATGATGTACAGTTTCGGACAAAATAAAGTTCAAAAGTACTCATGCTATATTCTGTCAGCGAAAAATCTGTTAAATAATTACTGAATATGGAAAATTTTTTTTAATTCATTTGGTTAATACAATACCACAAAAATAACTATAAAACAAAATTATTTTACTTAATATTTTTCTGCATAACATCTAAATTTAAATTAAATTCACATTTTTGTCGTACAAAATACATTATAACATGCGTCGATGCGAATTTCCAGATTACGCCTAGTTTCTTTAAAATATAATCATCCCTATCGTGAATAGTTATTCCCTCGAAATGTTTTCATTTTCCCTAGTTTTGCTATCCCGAATTATTTCCCTGACAAATTTCCTTGTTCGAAAAAAAATCCTTATCGTGAATGACTTTATACGAGGAATTTTTTTGTTTTTCACTTTTAATTTTTTAAGTTTAATACTTTTCTCTCATTAAATATAAATTTAAAGAAATGTGTTTTAGGACAAGAACAGTGAACAAATCACAAAGTGATGTCATAATTGACAGAATGCAAAATAACAGATAAAAAAGGTACATGCGCTCAAAAGCTGCCTCTATGTAATTTAAAATGTGAATAATTTTATTTGTTTAAAAAAAAATAAATCCTAAAAAAAATATAAAATTATTTCTTATAGTACGAATGTGTTGAGCATCAGTTAGATAGGTGTTACATTAATTTGAATTGAAAATGTCCATATCAATTAAATCAGAGTTTGCCAGTTCAGATATATTGCTATTGTATTCGCACTTATAAGCTATGCAAATATTATGCAATGCTACACAAATATTTATCATTTATTTATATATTATTTTAATAGACTTCTTAGGTTCATAATGCAGCTGCCTAGCCCCAAGCAAACACCTCCATCTGTTCTTTAGTACTCCATTTGTTCTTTCTATTATGTTTCTACATTTAGAATGTACATCATTGAACTTTTGTTCAACAGAACCAGATATCGGACTCCTATACGGCGTCAGTAGCCAAGGCTCCAAGGGATATCCGCCGTCACCTACCAAAATATACGCATGTATGAATTCTCACAAAAAAATGTTTGGGAATTTTCATAAAACTCACCTAATAACCACTCCCGTTGTTTTTTTTTTGTTCTTTCTATTATGTTTCTACATTTAGAATGTACATCATTGAACTTTTGTTCAACAGAACCAGATATCGGACTCCTATACGGCGTCAGTAGCCAAGGCTCCAAGGGATATCCGCCGTCACCTACCAAAATATACGCATGTATGAATTCTCACAAAAAAATGTTTGGGAATTTTCATAAAACTCACCTAATAACCACTCCCGTTGTTTTTTTTTGTTTTTTTGTAAATAATGTTCCTCCATTTCTCTTCTATTAAAACTTAAATTCCACACAAATGAATCGTGGCATGCTTCGGGATGCGTGGCAGCAACATATCTAATTCTCATATTACTATCGCATATCTAATAATATATGTATAAATATATGTGTATGTATATAAAAATAAATAGCAATACAAACATACAAGAGTGACATTTAAGCTGTAGTTTCCTTTGCGGTTATAATATAAATGCTTATTTTCTTTTGGTGCCACAATATTGATGTGGGTTCCATCAATGCATCCCACGACTCCAGGTATTATAAATTTAATGTAGAAATGCCTGGCTATGGATCTAGCCTCCTCTTGCAATGGATAAGTAATCCACTGGTCGCAAATATTTTGCTCTAAAATGGTCAAAACTTCTGATAAAATCTCGCTGAAAGTTGACTGTGCTATTCCAATTTCATGATCACTTCCAACTCCTTTTTGATACCCTCCTTCTGCGAAGAGAAGAACCTTAAACAAGCACTAAGTTTTACGATTCTTGGAACAGCAATTTTTTTTTTGCTGACGACAAAGATTCGTCTGGGACATTCAGTATATAAGAAAAAGCTGCCTTATTTACTCTGTAATGTTGAATAAATCTTTTGGAAAAATTTATTTCAATAATAAATTTGAATGAGGTTACATACTTACAATGTATCGGGTAACTCCAAGGGGTTGGATGCATTACGCAAACTACGACGAATAGCCCGATGTTGTCTAGTTTCCTCTTCTCTTAATGAAGGAATAATTCCCATTCTAAACATTTTATTTAATATATTTTAATTCCGCGTTAAATATTTTTTCTTCTTAATTTGATCACTCAGTGTGCATTGATAGCATACTTTATTTTAAACAGATGTTCTCATTCGAAATTCGAAGGGAACAAAAATTTCATTTGCAATTCACGATAGCAATTTTCACGGGGATTTTTTTTTACAGGGAAATGAAAATTTATTGTGAGAAAATGTTCCTACTTGATTAAGTTAAAAAATAAAAATAAATAAAATTTTTTTACAGGGAAATGAAAATTTATTGTTAGAAAATGTTCCCCTTGTATTCACGATAGGGGTGCATTGATAGCATACTTTATTTTAAACAGCTGTTCTTATTCGAAATTCGAAGGGAACAAAAATTTCATTTGCAATTCACGATAGCAATTTTCACGGGGATTTTTTTTTTACAGGGAAATGAAAATTTATTGTGAGAAAATGTTCCTACTTGATTAAGTTAAAAAATAACATTAATGTAGGAAAAACACCGGAAAATTGGAATGTCCTGTTCAGAGCACCGCCCTAAATCCAATAGATTAATTTTGGACCACAATTGATCAAAAAATTCCGATGAAATAGTGAATAAAATTGGATTCCTTTCAAAAATAATCGTATGCGGGAAAACAAGGGGAGGGGAAGGCGACTGGGAATAATAATGGTAAAAAATTGCCAAAATGGCTTAAGTAGATCCAAATATTCAAATCAGAACCAAAATAGATAAAAAATGTTGATATACAAAAAATTTTAACAATGATATATAAAATTTACACTTTATTTTGTCCGACAAAAAAGTGAATTTACTTTAATTTTAAATTTTATACAGAAACATTTTAAGTACAATAATTTTGTTTTATTGTTATTTTTGTAGCATTGTATATTAACTAAATGAATTTAAATAAATTTTCATTATTTAATAATCATTTAACAGATTTTTCGCTGAAAGAATATACTTTTACTTTGTCCGGTAGTGTATGAGGCTCAAGCCACGTTTCCGACACAGCAAAAATATGAAAGTTAGATTCAAAAAAATGTTCAACTCATCAAATTTCGAATATTTACCAGATGGTCTGATGCTCTGGAAATTTAAGTGAGCTACCCTTAGAAGTGTACCCCCAAAACTAAACAAGCTATTACCGTCCGTCATACCACTTATTATTGGGCCAATGTTAATATTAGGCAACATCAGAATAGGTAAAAAGCATTACATTGGGGAACCATAAAAACAAAAACAAAAAAACGCTAATATTCAACCAAAACCAAATTTATAATAATGCCATAACTAAAACAGCCAATTGTTCATGAGATCAAATTACAAATAACAAAAAAATCAATAAAATAAAGATTAATAAAAAAATTGAAAATAAAAGACTAATAAGGAAAACAATATAATTTTGAATTCAGAAATACAATAATAACACAGGCCAACGATGAAGAAATTTTTTAAATAATTTTCACTAATCCCAGCGCAGAGATACAAGCATAGATGGCTCAAATCTGCGGCGGCTGGCCGTCGGTAATATTTTGCAAGCCGCGACGCCGCCGACTTCTTTCGGCTCAAAAGCTAAGCCGTCTTAAACGTCGCCACTGATAAAGATTGGAATCGCACATGTATTTCAGAAAATAATTTCACCAATTTGAACGGAGTTGCCACTATTTTAAATTCTTATGGCAAATTGAAAAGAGTTGCCACACAATATTGTGTTAAGATTAAAAGAGTGAAAACTACTATAAATGTCCATTTTCTGCCGAAAAAACTTATATAGAGACAGGTTTCTACAAAACAAACTATTATACAGAGATTTTTCAATATAATAAGGTCAATTTCTGAAGAAAAAGTTAAATTGAGCCGACAATTTAGCCGTCGCGCCGACCTAAAATGGTTGCGCCGCTGATCATTTTGCATCGGGTTGTATCTCTGTCCCAGTGTTATTTGGTGTGCTGATTCCGAATATGGAAATAAAAAAGTCGTATCACCCACCAATTTTCCACATTTTCATCCTTTAGTCCTTCTGACTGTATACTTCAGACCCAAATACAAAATTTTGTAGTTTTACAGAAGTTACGAATAGTGACCGTCTTTGCTCCTAGACTTATACTTTAAGTTATAAAATTGCATTCTGGAAAATTTTACCGCGAGAGGACCACGTTAACTGGTGGCACCACGGCTCTGAAGGGGAAAATTATTTTTACAACAATTTTGGCACTAAATTTAGCTTTTTGGATTTTAAAAGCAAATAATTGGAACATGTATGTAATTATCGTTCCAAAAAGTATAAAACACAAAAAAATTTTAAAAGTTATTTCAAATTCTTTTTGGGAAATATTATAATCAGATATTAAAATTACTAATATATTATTAACCAAAATGCACATTTTCTCATATGCATACGTATGCAATATTTAATTGATATTAAATATTTAATTGCTTCCATTTAAAATATTTTTAGTATTTTTGAGAAAAATATTTACACATACATGCTATTGCATATTGCAGCAATATATCGAGGGACTATATTCAATAGTCTCTATCTAAAATAACATAAGTTTTCAGGAGAGCAAAAAAACTGTTTATTTCGCTAGTTCGTTTTTTCTTCTACAATATATTTTTAAGACCATATTCTAAATCGTTATATAAAAAGAATTTAAAACTTTGCATTATTCACAAATTTATATCAGACAGAGCTTTTTTTCTACGAAAATTTTTTACAACCTTCAGATAGAGAGTTTTTCATAGAAATATAAATTTTTTATTTGATTTAATATCAATAAATATTATATTTTATGCAATTTAATGAAGTAATAGAAACCAAATTGTTGAAAAAGTAACAGATTATAAGGTTTTGGTCCAAAATCAATGTTATATGTTTAAATAATGCAATAAAATTAATCAAATTCGTATCATAATGAAATTTATGGTCTAAAATTATTTTACATTTTATGTTGGAATTGAAAGATTATAAAATGTGAGGAATGTATGCAAAAATAACTAAATATTAATTAGAAAATTATTGAAATTTGTAGCTATGTTTGAAAAAAGCGAGTTTCCGAGTACGAGAATCTCCGTACCGCGAGATAGATGAATGATATTTCATTCTCTTTCTATCTCACGCAAAATCAAAAGTTTCCCAAAAATAGTTTCCTAGTGTAGACCGGCAGTTTGATGAAAATCAAAACATACTTTGAAGAAGAAGAATCATAAATTCATTTTTATTTGGTTTTTGGTGAGACAACATCACTTTTTTGCCGAAAAGTAAATGAAATATGGATGAAAAAAAAATCATATTCGAATTAATTTAAAGGCACATTACGAAGTTTTACTTGAAATATATTTTTTGAATCAACATTTTTTCAATATTTAGATGAATTTTAAGCAAAATTTGTTGCTTAAAATTAAGATCATGATCTAGTGATGATTGAATGGCCTTATACTTATGAACGAATTTGTAGATACATGTATTTGGGCAGCATTTTTTAAAAAAACTTACATATTTAGGTTCTTCTTAATACACATGTATTTTAACTAGAAAGTTTTTGTAGATACTTTTTTATACACTTGTGTTCCAGCTAGGAAGGTGCTCTAGAAACAATTTTACTTACTAGGTATATCGGTAAGAATGTAGGAATAGCTACTTTTCCACACACAAGTATATTATAAAAAAGTATAATCTACATACAATATCGCAAACCAAGTATACTAGTTAGTGTGTCATTTTCAAGCGGCCATACGCTGTGTAAAGTAAGCCAGAGTGTGTAAGTTTGTAAGCACTTTCGAATACAAAATAAGCAACACAATATCAATGTAGTAAGCTATAAATTTTCAGTTGGGATACCAAGAAAAATATCCAGTTATTAATAACACATTTTTTCATTAATAAAAACAATAATATAAAAAATAAATAATTGTTTTTACAGCAAAAATTACATTTATATTAATGGTAAAAAATCTATAATCTATATACAAATAACGCATACATTTTTTTCATATTTTTATACCCTCCACCACCATCAGTGGTGATAGAGGGTATATATAAGTTTGTCATTCCGTATGTAACACCAAGAAATATTCATCTGAGACCCAACAAAGTATATATATTCTGGGTCCTTATGAAATTCTGAGTAGATTTAGCAATGTCCCTCTGTCCGTCCGTCTGTCTGTCTGTCAATGGAAATTAACGAAATTTAGCCAAAATATTATCCGGTACAGATTAGTATTGAAAATGAGCAAAATCGGTTCACATCGGGAAAAGTTATGAATCAAAATTTAAAACAACTCCGAAAAAAATAAGCATTTTTTACACATTCTGATGTAAAAACTATGCAAGATAATTTAATGAAAGTCATCATACATTCGTTTCTACACAAGATCTTGATTTCTGCTGAAAATTGCCAGAATCGGTTCATAATTTCATATACCTCCTATACAAAAGTACATATTCCCGGACAATGAGTTTTTTGTTAATAACTTCCGTCAGAATGTTGATATCTTCACAAAATTTCACAAATTAAAATCTTATGTCAATAGAATTCATTGAGAGGAAAAATTTTCTGGATCGGTCCATAATTCGACATAACTCCCATACAAGGTCCCCTCCCGAAAATCACTTAAACGCTCATAACTCAGTACTAAATTAAGATATCTATACAAAATTTGGAATAAGTATTGCTCATATACACAGAAATATTACTGTGAAATCTTTTTCCGATCGGTCCATAATTGGTCATAACTCCCATACAAGGTCCCTTTCAGAAAAACACTTAAACGCACATAACTCATTACCAAATAGTGACACCCATAAAAAATTGGGCATACATACTATTTTTGTAAACAGAAATGTTATTTCAAAGGTCATAGCTCCCGTACAATGTTCCCTCCCGAAAATCACTTAAACGCACATAACTCATTACAAAATATTGATATTAATACATT
>NW_023995480.1:0-90000 GCF_015586225.1 Lucilia sericata | reverse complement strand
ATTGCGGTTTTTGAAAGGGAATATTGGACGGATTACTTTGGACGAATTCGACTCAATAATAGGACGTATAGGAACGTTAAGACTGCGGCGGGTATGAATGCTCGGACTAATGTTGGGAGTTTGGTGGATGCACAGGGGAATATTATTTCTGATGACCCTGGGAAGGCAAATCTGCTTGCAGATTGCTTTTTTCGGGTGAATCACCCTGCTCAGGTGGGGCGCTTTGGCCAATTTGGTTTAACTGTTGAGAATGCTGTTTCCACTTTGGATAGGACAACACCTTTGACCACATTTACTGAGGTTTTTACTGCTGACGGTAGGAATGTTGACTCAACTTTGACATTTGACGGAATGAGATTTATAGACGCTGCATCTGTTGGTAATGCACTTAAGAGGAGGTCCAACAAGAAGTCGAGCGGTGTGGACGGCATACCGGATTATGTACTTAGGAAGACGGACGTTGTCGCGTGGAGATTCCTTGCAGTATTATTCAATCACTGCATAAACATAGGGTATTTTCCGAATGCTTGGAGAGAGGCCTTGGTGGTTCCGATTCCGAAGCCAGGATCTGATCTTGGTCAGGGAGGGAACTACAGACCAATTTCTCTTCTTCCGGCATTTGGGAAGTTACTTGAATTTTTTATTCTTGACAGAATAAATGACAAGTTATTGGACGGTGACGTGATCAAGGACTGTCAATTTGGCTTCAGAAGTGGCCACTCCACTTCCCATGCCTTGATGGTATTCGCGGACTATGTGTCTAGAGGATTGAATAATCGATGTCCAACGATGGCGGTTAGTTTAGACTTTGCCAAGGCCTTTGATACGGTCTGGCAAGATGGCATAGTTTATAAGATGATGGGCATGGGATTTGGTGCTGGTGTTTGTAGAATGATTGACAGCTTCCTGAGGGACCGTTTGTATAGGGTCAGAGTAGGGGAGGCATTATCGGAGAGGGGTTCCATTACTGCGGGAGTGCCGCAGGGGTCGTTACTAGGCCCTGTGCTTTACAATATATTTATGTCCGATATACCTCAACCACCTGAGGGACATTTATTACTGATTTATGCTGACGACATTCTGGTTGCCTCTTCGGGAGCCAGAGCACGTACTGTAAACAAAAGACTGAATGACTATTTAGGAGTACTTTCGGACTACTTTGTGAAATGGGGATTGAATTTGAACATTAGTAAGACTGTGACTGTGATGTTCAATGGACGACGTAAATATATCTATCCGAACTGTAGGTCATATGTGCCATCTTTGACCATAGGCAGCCAGCTGATCGGTGCCTCTGATAGGATGAAGTATCTGGGCGTCATTTTCCACGAGAATTTTGAATACTATCGTTATATTGACAACACTCTGGAAAAGGCTAAGAGAATGTTCTTTGCCTATCAGAGGATACTGAAGCGTAAAGGTGGCCTTGACAAGAGATTACGGCTCTTGATTTATAGGCAGATAATTCGTCCACTCATCTCTTACGCTTTTCCAGCTTGGTTTGGAATTTCATCAAGCCAGATGGAGAGGCTCCGGAGATGGGAGCGAAGTGTGCTGGTCGCATGTCTGGGTATGAGGCCCCGTTTGGGACCTGATGGTGTCCTCCACAGACCGTCCTGCGTGTCTGTATATAGGGCTATAGATTTTGATAGGGTTGATGTCTTCATGGTGGAAATGGCAATCAGATTTTTAGAGCGAGCCCGTTCCTTGGATAACGGTCTAGTCAGGGAATGTTTTAATAGGGCTAATGATCTGGAGACTGTTCAGATGTCTAGATATTTGTCACCTGTCGATTTGTTGACCCTTAGGGGAGCTGGCCTCCTCTATGAGAGTGCAGACCTCCTATTTTACCATAGGAGAATCCACACTATGAATATACGTGATACGGTATATAATACCGCACAATGAAATTGTATTTTGTTTTGTAAATATTTCTTTTCTCTTGTAAATATCTTTCTATTACCTTTTGTAAATATATTTATTTAGATTTATAAGTTTTGTTATTATTTGTTATTATTTTTTTAATTCCATTTTTTGGGGAATTGATCGTAAATGAAAAGAATGTTTTGAATAAGTGACATAGCATAGCTATATTTTTTGATAATATTGGAAAGTCCATTATTGATACTATAGTATGTAGGAAAAATGAATTAATTGTTTTAGTTTTGTAAGATAACCTAAATGTAATTAACTGAATTTTTATGGGAAATAAAACTGAAACTGAAACTGTTGAATTTTAAAATTAGTGAACAGTGTTAAAAGTGTTTGTGAAGTGTAAACTACTAAAAATTAAAATTGTGAAAAATGCCTCCTAAAGCAAGTGGAAAAGCAACCAAGAAGGCTGGCAAAGCCCAAAAGAATATTAGTAAAAGTGACAAGAGCAGAAAACGCAAGCGTAAGGAAAGTTATGCTATCTACATTTACAAAGTATTGAAGCAAGTACATCCTGATACTGGTATTTCATCAAAGGCCATGAGTATCATGAACAGTTTTGTTAATGATATTTTTGAACGTATTGCCGCTGAAGCATCTCGTTTGGCTCAATACAATAAACGTTCGACCATCACCAGTCGGGAAATTCAAACTGCCGTTCGTCTATTGTTGCCCGGTGAATTGGCTAAGCATGCCGTCAGTGAGGGTACCAAGGCTGTCACCAAATATACCAGTTCCAAGTAAATTTAATTTACTTAAATTGCCGTTTAATTCTTTTTCCTATTACAAAAGGCCCTTTTCAGGGCCACAAAATACATTTAAAAAGAGTTATTTATTGTTTAAAACATATATATTTTTTCATTACATAATAAAAATTGTGATTATTGTAAAAATTTTCATATGTTCCAAGTAAATTTACTTTTATCTCCGTTTGATTCTTTTTTTATTATTACAAAAGGCCATTTTCAAGGCCACAAAATACATTTAAAAAGACTCATTTATTGTTTAAAACATATAATTTTTCATTACATAATTAAAAATAATGTGATTATTGACAAATTTTTCATTATTTTTTTTAATAAAACGAACGAAACAGTATTTTATTTCAAATTTGCTTTCAAATTTTATAACTGACAAAAATTGATTTTATTTATTAAATTCACAAACCAAACTGTGTTGGTTTGTGAATTTGACAATTTTAATAAAAATGGTATGAATTTTTACTATTTTAGAGCAAGGGTGTTATCGATACTTAATTTTTAAATTTGGTGAAGTTGTTACAACTTTTGAAATTTAAACAGTTTTTTTTTTTTTTTGAAAATATTTAAAATTTTATATTTATTTCATTTAATTCTTATTGTATTAGGTAAATTATTTCATTTGAATATGTAAAAATGTTTTTGTTTTGATTTTTGTTACTTACCAATAGTTTAAGAAGAAATTTTCTTTTACTTTTAATATTTGTACAAAATCCAACTCATTAAATAGTTTTTTTTTTACGATTCCATTACCTACTGTTTACTTAGTCTACTGAGTTTTATTTTATTAGTTTGTGTTTTACCGACGGCTTATGTGAAATTTTCATTGTAATTACAATTAAAATACACTAAAAAATGTGATTATTGTCAAATTTGTCATTATTTTTATTTAATAAAACGAACGAAAAAATATTTAACTTCAAACTGCTTTCAAATTTTATAACTGACAAAATTTGATCTTATTTATCAAATTCACAAACCAATCGATGTTGGTTTGTGAATTTGACAATTTAAATAAAAATGGTATGTGTTTTTTCTATTTTAGACCAAGAGTGTTATCTACACTAATTTTTTGAAATAAGTTAAGTTATTCGTTAATTATGAAATTTTAACAGTTTTTATTTTTGAAAATATAAAAAAATTAACGATTTATTCATCTTATTCGTATTGTTTATTCAAACAAAATAATTTTTGGGAATTATTTTGTCAATTATTTCATTTGAATATGAAAAAATGTTCTTTATTGTTTTTATTTTTCTAATTTTCCAATAGTTTAAAATAAATTTTCATTTTTACTTTACTCTTAAAATAACCCAACTCATTAAATATTATTTTATGATTCCATTACCTATTGTTTACTTAGTCAATTGAGATTAAATGAGTTTTAGTTTATTAGTTTGTGTTTTACCGACGGCTTATGTGAAATTTTCATTGTAAATAAACATTTTTTCCTACCTATATGTGTATTTTTGTCCCTTTTCATAGCGATTATTCTTACTATTTTTATTTTATTTTGTGAAATATTTTAATAATATACAAGTTTTGAATTTGTAATTTAATCTCTTTTGTTGAAAAAATTTGTAGCCCTGAAAAGGGCTGTTTTAGATAATAGTACTTTTTGCAATATTAAAAATAAATTAGATTTACTTTTTGACTGCGGCCTTTTTGGCAGCTGGTTTCTTTGCTGGCGATGTTGCTTTTTTGGGTTTGGCTGCAGCTGCGGTTTTTGCTTTGGGCGCTTTTGTTTTAGTTGCTGGTGCCTTTTTGGCGGGTTTTGCTTTAACTGTACCTGTCTTTTTAGCAGTTTTTGCCTTGGATTTTTCTGTATTTTTCTTTTCAGCAGTCTTTTTGGCTGCAGATGGTTTCTTTGCAGGCGCAGCAGCGAGTTTCTTTTTAGTAGCGACTGCTGTTTTCTTCTTTTTTTCACTAGCAGCAGCTACCTTTTTCTTTTCAGCGGCGGGTTTCTTCTTTTCTTTTGGCTCTTTGGAGGCAGCTGCTGACAATTTGAATGAACCAGCAGCACCCTTACCTTTTGGTTGAATTAATTTTCCACTATCAACGGCACTTTTCAAATATTTCTTTATGAAAGGCGATAATTTTTGAGCATCTACCTTATAAGTACTGGCAATATATTTTTTAATAGCAGAAAGAGATGAACCACCACGTTCCTTTAAAGTTTTAATAGCAGCATCAACCATTTGTTGAGTTGGAGGATGAGATGGCACAGTAGATGGTTTCTTTGCCTTGGGAGTAGTAGTTTTTTTAGCCTTTTTCTCAGCAGCTGGAGCGGCAGCAACAGGAGAGGCAGTATTTTCAACAACAGCGGTATCCGACATTTTGTATTTGTTTATTTCAAGATTTCAAGATTTCATTTATTTACCCATTAAAATTCATTACATAACATTTAGGTTCTCTTACAAAACTAAAACAATTAATACATTCTTCCTACATACTACGGTATTAATAATGGACTTTCCAATATTCTCATAAAATATAGCTATGCTATGACGCTTACTAAAACATTCTGTTCACTCTCGATACATTCCCCAAAAAAGGGATTAAAAAAGGGATACATTCAAAGCTTACTTACTAAAACTTACATCTAATAACAAAGAACTTACAAACTAGAATAAAAATATTCACAAAAGGATAGACAGATAAAAGATATTTACAAAAGACAAGAAATAGATAAAAATTATATACAAAAGGAAAGACAATCTCATTGTGCGGTATTATATACCGTATCACGAATATCCAGAGTGTGGACTCTCCTATGATAAAATAAGAGGTCTGCACTCTCATAGAGGAGGCCAGCTCCCCTAAGGGTCAACAAATCCACCGGCGATAGATATCTAAACATCCGAATGGCCTCCAAATCATTCGCCCTATCAAAACATGCCCTTACCAGACTATTCTCCAAAAAGCGGGAACCCTCCAAAAATTTAACTGCCAATTCAACCATAAAGATATCAATCCTGTTGAAATCTATGGCCCTGTACACCGACAAGCAGGATGGCCTGCGGAACACCCCATCCGGTCCCAATCGGCGCGTCAAACCCAGACAAGCGACCAGCACACCTCGCTCCCATCTCCTAAGCCTCTCCATCTGAGATGAGGAAATTCCAAACCAAGCCGGAAAAGCATAGGAGATGAGTGGGCGAATTACCTGCTTATACACCAAGAGTCTCAACCTTCTGTCAAGACCACCCTTGCGCTTCAGTATACCCTGATAGGTAGAGAACATTCTCTTCGCCTTCACCAGAATATTGTCAATATGACGATAATATTCGAAATTCTCGTGAAAGATGACCCCGAGATACTTCAACCTATCAGAGACACTGATAAGCTGACCGCCTATGGTCAACGATGGTATATATGACCTACAGTTAGGAAAAATATACTTGCGTCTACCCTTTATCATCATACACACAGTCTTACCCATATTCAAGTTCAGTCCCCATATCGAAAAATAGTCCGAAAGTAATCCTAAATAGTCATTCAGTCTTCCATTCACCGTCCGTGCACTAGCCCCCGAAGAGGCAACAAGAATATCGTCAGCATAAATCAAAAGTAAGTGACCCTCAGGTGGTTGAGGTATATCAGACATAAATATATTATACAACACTGGGCCAAGCAAAGACCCCTGCGGCACACCCGCAGTAATAGATCCTTCGTCCGATAAGACCTCCCCCACCCTAACTCTATACGTACGGTTCTTCAGAAAGCTGGCAACCATTCGGCAAAGACCAGCCCCAAATCTCATACCCATCATCTTGTACAATATGCCATCCTGCCAGACGGTATCAAAAGCCCTGGCAAAGTCCAAGCTAACTGCCATCGTCGGACATCTCCTATTGAGACCTCTCGCCACATAATCAGCAAATACCATCAAGGCATGAGAAGTGGAGTGGCCACTTCCAAAGCCGAATTGAAAGTCCTGAATCACGTTCCCGTCAGTTATCCTGTCGTATATCCTGTCCAGAATGAAATATTCCAGCAACTTCCCAAAAGCCGGCAGCAGAGAGATTGGCCTGTAGCTCCCTCCCTGACCAAGATCAGATCCTGGTTTCGGTATTGGAACCACTAAGGCTTCTCTCCATGCCCTCGGGAAGTACCCAATATTCATGCAGTGGTTGTACAAAACCGCAAGGAATTTCCATGTCACAACGTCCGTCTTCTTCAGTACAAAGTCCGGTATACCATCCACACCACTCGACTTCTTACTCGACCTCCTCTTAAGTGCACTCCCAATAGAGGCAGAGTCGATAAATGTCAGTCCCTCAAACGTCCTAGTAGCGTCAACATTCCTCCCGTCAGCAGTAAAATTGTCACAAAATGTAGTCAAAGGTGTCACTCTGTCCAATGAGGAAACCATGCCCTCGACCGTTGAACCAATCGGCCCAAAACGTCCCACTTGTCCAGTCTGATTCACTCGGAAAAAGCAATCCGCTAGCAGATTTGCTTTCCCGAGATCATCCGAGATGGTTCCTCCCTGAGCATCCACCAAACTCCTAACACTAGGTCGAGCATTCACACCTGCCGCAGTCTTAATGTTCCTGTAGGTCCTGTTATTATGGCGAATCCGGCCTAAGAAATCCGTCCAATAATCCCTCTCAAAGACAGCTATTGAACCCTGTATTATCCTGTCCAAGTTCCGTATCTCCGCCCGCAGGATATTACATCTACCCGGATCGCCACATGTCCTCAGTGTCCGTCTGAGTCTCTTCTTGCTGTCAATAAAGTGCAAAATATTCGGCGGAAGTTTCATCATGCCCCTACTCCGCATGGAAACTTTAGGAACCGATTGGTCCATGGCATCCACAAATGCCCTATTCATCGCCCCGATGCACTCATCGATCTCGCCCTCAGAAACATTACGGTCAACGGGCAACCTACAGTCAATAAGATTGACGGCAAGTGTAGTCCTAAATTTCCGTACGTCCATTCGGTCATAGTCGAATCTCGAAGATTGTTCCCGCGACACACAGTCACCTACAAAGATATTCATCTCCACAGCCTTATGGTCAGATTCGTAATCCAATGTATTAAGTCCGCCGTTATTTACCGTCATAACGTCAACAGAAGTCACAAAAAAGTCAATGTATGATGATAATACGTCGTTCACGTGAGTTGGTCCATTAGTCCTATGTATGTCCATATCAGGACATGTAAGTAAAAAGTCGCGAAGGGCACGACCGCTCGCATTCGTATGAGGATCCCCCCAATAGGGATGTCTTGCATTGAGATCTGTACCAATCACAACACTGCCATCCCTTGCCAAGTCCAGTATGGAGTCAAAGTCCCCAGCACTCAGAGTAATACCCGGTCGAAGATACATTGAGATCACAGTGATGTAATCACCGTTCACTTTCCGTATCCTCACGGCGGTATTCTCCACAGAACCTGTATCGAGAACGACCTCCCCAGATTGAAAGGTATCCCTCACGAGAACAGCCGTACCACGACCATGTCCAATTTGTCTGTCCTGTCTGTATATATCATACCCCCTTAGGGAAAATCTATGGTGAGCACTTAAAAGGTGCTCAGCCAACAATACAACGTCCGGTTTATGCTCCCTCAAGAACAAATTCAAATAATGTCTTCGATGTCTAGAGACAATCGAATTAACATTAATGAAAATGATCTTCATTGTCCTAGTCATTCTGTCCTAAGGTCATCAACATACCCAACAAAGCACGTGACTTGTCCCCGTCACAGTTCAATGTTTGGTATTCCTTCGCAAAACGTCCAATCTTCCCTAAACATTGTAGAAAACCACCCCCAAAAATTCGAGAGCAGTCCCTATCAATTAGGTCATACTGAGCCATAGCGCTCTCCATAGAAAGCCCGGCCCCAACAGAATTCGCAGACTTAGAAGGCTGCGATGCACTCACAGGTCGCTCACCCACCGAAGCGGACTTTGCCGCCGCCGCATACGAGACACCCTTGGACACCATATTCCTAACAGTAGGCATACTAGACGGACGTGGAACAGCACCAGTAGCCCTCTTCTCACGCAATTTGCGGAGAAGTTCCACCCTGCGCGGACAGTCGTTCGAACTAGCCACATGCCCCTCAATCCCACAGTTGACACACTTCACAGGCAAACCAACAGCCCGATTGATTTGACCAGTGACAGGATCAGTGGTCAATGTTTCCCTATTATTCTCCCCCTTACGAGGGACGGAACATTTACCCGGGCCATGAGACCCAGCACATTTCACACACCTATAAGGCATGTGGCAGTTCGATGAAACATGGCCATAACGCTGGCAGTTAAAAAATTGGGTGACACCCCTCCTCTCAAATTTCCTAATATATACTCTGCAACGCAGAATATACCGAATCTCATAAAATTGCCTAACGTCAGAATCCCTAGACATCTTCAGCACCCATTTGTCATTACCAAGCCTGGTAACGCTGACAACCTTGACATTAATCTGGAGACCACCCAGATAATCAATAATATCACTCGGTTCGAATGAGCATGGAAGACCCTCAATCACCACCGAGAAAGGACGAAGACCCTTAGGGGTATAGGTATAAAAATCTACCTTATCCTCCTCAAGCAAGCCCTTAACCTTGTCGTAATCACCAAGAGTGCAAACCCCTATATTCGCCACACTCTTCCCTAAAACCTTCATATTGTAATTCTTATGACCTAACTTAGTGTCTATAGAACCAATCATCTCCTTCACATTAACCCCATATGTAGTCAAAACAGGTATGGACTTACTCTCATTCTTATCCTTGGTTGTCTTCACAGGCAATTTTTTGGCAGAGACATCCTTCACTTTGGGTATAGCACCTGTCGATGTTTTCCCCTTTGCAGCTTTAACTGGCATTGCCGCTCCAATAACACCAGCAGCATTCTCCTCACTAGGCCTCACATTCTGAGCTTCCGTCCCAGATTCGGCATCCATCTCACCTTCCGAAGATTCTAGGCTTTCAGCACCATTCACGTTCTCATGATACAGTTTGATGAGGTTATCCAATTTCAACCTCAAGTCATCGTTCTCCTTCACCAAATAATCGATCTTAAACTTCGATTCACTCTCCAATTTACTGATCGACTCAACAAGTTCCTCATTCCTCTTCAAGGATTCTTTGAGCCTCTCCTTCAACACCTCACCACCACCGGTCTTCTTCCTCTTTTTGGAAGTACTAACATCATCCGTGTCACTCATTACGGATGATTCAACAACCACAGTCTCATGCCCAATACGGGTCTTTAAATTCACACTGCCTACTATATCAGACAGCCTTCTCAATATTCAGAGTACGGTACAGAAAATCAAGCTGCCTACTATTTAGGTCAGCCTTCTCACACTTTCAAAGCACTGTTCAAAAAAGACAAGGACTACTATCACAGCCAGCCTTCTCACTATTCCGAGGACTATCCTCTAATCAACGCTGACTACTACAAAGGTCAGCCTTCTCACTTTCACGAGCACTGTTCTCATTAAACACTTATCAATGGCCTATCAGCCATTCAAATAAACACTTTCAATTTTACTTGTCCGTTTCAAGATTTACTGTTCACACACTTATAAAAAAAAAACTTCCGCTTAGGCACTGTTCACTTTGAGTGTTGACACTCAACTCGTATTTGTTTATTTTATTTTTTCACTTTTTTTAAACACACTTGTATATGGTAGTATAACTTTTCGATTGTGTGCACACACGAAATTTTAAGGTACTTTGTTATAATGAGAAGTTAATAGTAGTCGATAGCTATAATTTGTTAAATTTTTAGTGAGAGCATGAGTAAAATTCAACAAAAGTTTTCTACTTTTTTCTTATTTTTCTTTAATTTTTAATAAAAATTTTATAAATTTATTGCTATTCTTGATAGTATGGGTTTTCTAGATTGCATTTTATTAAAAATTATTTATATTGTTTTTGTCAAACAATATTTATCATCATTTTTGTGATAAGTTTTTGATACATTTACCATAAAATGTAAATAAAATGTCAATAAATTGTTACATTTTTAGGAAATTTTATAACCAAGTTGATTTTATAAGAATATTACAAATGTTTTTTAAATGATTGATTAAAAAAATTCTCATAATTTTAATTTTTAGATTTTTGAAAATTATTTTTAAATTTGCTGTATTACTTGGTGATTTTTCTTGTTTTGCCACTGTGAATTTGCATTGTTTACATTTTTTCATAAATTTAATCAAATATCAAAAATAATAAAAAATTTTAGCCACATATCCAAATAATATTTATGACATTTTTCTAAAATAATTTCATAAAAGTTTTTCTTAAGTATTTTTCTTATTTTGTCACTTTAAATATATACTGTTTACATTTTTTCTATTTTTGGTCCACAAATTTAAGCAAATATAAAAAAATATTTAATGAAATTTTTCGCAATAAATCCTTATAATATCATAAATATCTTTCTAAAGTAATTTTATAAAAATTTTTGTTAAATATGAAAACAAAAATTACTCTAAATTTAAAAACATTTTTAAGGAAAATACAAGTTTTTATAAATTTTCGATTAAAAAACTCTAATTTTGATATTTAGTCTCTCATTTTCTAAATTTCTTCAACACATCTTAAAACAATTTTTGTGAAATTATTTTCAATGTCATATGAAGTGTTAAACAAAATAAATTTCAATTTTTTTTCAAAAAATTCTTTTTTAATGGAAATATATTATTAATTTCTTTGTTTATATTAAAAGTAGAAAAAAATTAAACTATTATTTCATAATATTCATATTATTTGTATTAAAATCCATAATTTCTATTAAAAAGTCAAATGAAAAAAGCCGACGGCAAAATTAATTGTTATGCCGACGGGAAAATATCATGTTATGCCGTCGGTAAAATAATGCTTCAACGAAAAATAAAATACTCTTTATAAATATGTTTATTGGCCCTTAAAAGAACCGATTCAGCATTGTTTACATAAATAAGAAAAAAAAACTAAAAAATTTTTTAACCTATGGTAGTAAATTTTCATATCAAAAATTGCACTATCACTATCTCTTTTAAATTTTATTCAGTGGTCCTGAAAAGGACCGATTTTTTGTTACAATTCATCATCTCTATTTTCTTTCTTAAGCACGTTCACCACGAATACGTCTGGCCAATTGAATATCTTTCGGCATAATTGTGACACGTTTTGCATGAATGGCACACAAATTTGTATCTTCGAAAAGACCAACCAAATATGCTTCACTGGCTTCTTGCAAAGCCATAACAGCAGAACTCTGGAAACGTAAATCAGTTTTGAAATCTTGAGCAATTTCACGAACCAAACGTTGGAATGGCAATTTACGAATCAACAATTCAGTACTCTTCTGATAACGACGAATTTCACGCAAAGCTACAGTACCGGGACGATAACGATGTGGCTTCTTAACACCACCAGTGGCTGGTGCACTTTTACGTGCAGCCTTAGTAGCCAATTGTTTACGTGGTGCTTTGCCACCAGTCGATTTACGGGCAGTTTGCTTAGTACGAGCCATTTTCACTTCACTTTAGTTAGTCACTTTCTTTTTTTCTTTAACACACACTTAAACACTGTTCACACAAGAATATTTTGGCTGCGCTTCGGATACCCGGTTTATATAGAAAATTTGTCTAAGCAATAAACAAGGGTGTGTGGCCATGTATTGTACATTTGGTGGTTGATTTGTTAAACGAACAAGAACAGAAATTTAGTATAAATACCAGTGATCACCGCTAAGAAATTATTAGTTCTTGTGAATCATTTGTGAAGTGTGTTTTAAGTGAAAAAAATAAAGTAAAAAAATGACTGGTCGTGGTAAAGGTGGAAAAGGCTTGGGAAAAGGTGGTGCTAAACGTCATCGTAAAGTGTTGCGTGATAATATCCAAGGTATTACCAAGCCAGCTATTAGACGTTTGGCTCGTCGTGGTGGTGTAAAACGTATTTCTGGTTTGATTTACGAAGAAACTCGTGGTGTCTTGAAGGTCTTTTTGGAAAATGTTATCCGTGATGCTGTCACCTACACTGAACACGCCAAGAGGAAAACCGTTACCGCTATGGATGTCGTCTATGCATTGAAGAGACAAGGTCGTACTTTGTACGGTTTCGGCGGTTAAACATTCATCATATTTTTATATTTTGCGGACAATTTTTAATAGAAAACTAAAACAATCGGTCCTTTTCAGGACCACAAAATGTATTTTAAAAGAGATTTTTATTTATTACAAACTACTAAATATTATTCAAAAATATGAAAAATTATACCATATATAGTATTTGACTTTGAGATTTTTTTTATTTATTTGAGTATGATTCAAATATATTTTAAAATAATCATATTTTTTGGTTTTTTATACAATATTTGTGTAGAAAATTTCGTTTGTTTACAATTTATTTTGATAAATGAACATTTTTCACACATTTCTTTATAATTTATGCATTTCTTTACCTAAAACCTTTTAAAACAAAAATTAAATTTTGCCGACGGCAAAACGATATATTTTGCCGACGGCAAAATTAAATGTTTTTATAAGAACATTTTTTTATTTTTTTTTTTTTTCTATAAAATGTCTATTAAAAATACTTTTAAATAGAATAAAAAATAGATAATTTTTATTATTATTTTATAATCAATTTTAAGCATAAATGTTTTGACAAAGAAAATAATAAACATAAAATTTCTTAGTTTTGCTTCAGTTACGGATATAACAATAAAAAAAATAAAAAAAGAAAACAAATTTCTAAACTGTACGTAGAGAAAAGCGAAATGTGTACACGAAAACAATTCCATCATCGGCATACAAACAAAGATTCGTATTGAAATAGTAACAACAACATTGTTATTTTTTGATGTAGCTACAGTTGTTTGTGTAAAAGCAAAACAAACAAGAGTAGGGATGATTGAGATTTAAACGATTTTTGAGAATAAAAGTAATATTCATAGAATAGGAGAATTATAAAGAACTGTATTGCATGTATAATATATAACATATACATTGTATATTATTAAAGGGAAATATTAAAATAACTAAAATTTATTTGTATATATTTTTAATAAATTGTAATTTATAAAACAAAATTTTTCTCTTTTTGAAAATGAATTTGTCGTCCTGAAAAGGACGGATTGTTCTATTTTTTGTTATACGATGGTCTGTATTATATTTTCTCGATGTTATTTCTTTAGTCTTGATTAATTTAGGCTTTCTTTTCTGTTTTCTTGGGCAAAAGTACAGCTTGAATGTTTGGCAAAACACCACCTTGAGCAATCGTTACACCAGATAATAATTTGTTCAGTTCTTCGTCATTACGAATAGCCAATTGCAAATGACGGGGAATAATTCTGGTCTTTTTGTTGTCACGAGCAGCATTACCAGCCAATTCAAGAACTTCAGCAGCCAAATATTCCATAACGGCAGCTAAATATACTGGAGCACCGGCACCAACACGTTCAGCATAATTGCCTTTACGTAACAAACGATGTATACGACCGACGGGAAATTGCAAACCAGCACGATTTGAACGAGACTTTGCCTTGCTCTTAACTTTTCCACCTTTACCACGACCAGACATTTTTCACTTTATTATTTTTAGTTAACACTTCACTTTAGCACTGAATACACAAAACTAATATCATTTCAACATTTCATTTCATTTCATTTCATTTCATTTTTATTGATCCCATTTCAATTCTTTACAATATATTCAGTATTAACTAAAACATTTTTCAATATTTCTTACATACTACATGTATCAGTAAAGAACTTTCAAATAATATCATAAAATAGCTTAGCTATATCCATCTTTTCAAACAATTCTATTCACTCTCATATATTTCCCCAAAAAAAAGGGATTAAAAGGGGACACATTTGATGCTTAAAACTATTACAACAAGAACTTAAAACTAAAACACTAAAACTACATAATAAAAAACTAGAGATAGAAGAAATATTTACAAAAGATTTAAAAGGAATATATACAAAAGGTAAGGGTAGGGGTTTATTGTACGGTATTATATACTGTGTCATCGACATTCAGGGTGTGAATTCTCCTATGATAAAATAGGAGGTCTGCACCTTCATAGAGGAGACCGGCTCCCCTCAGGGTCAACAAATCCACAGGGGAAAGATACCTAGACATCCGGACGGTCTCCAGACTAGACATCCTATCAAAGCATGCTCTTACGAGCCCATTGTCCAAGAACCTAGATTTCCCCAAAAATTTCAAAGCCATACCTATCATAAAGGAGTCTATTCTCTCGAATTCAATTGCCCTGTATATAGAGGCACATGACGGCCTACGCAACACCCCATCAGGTCCCAGTCGAGGTCTCATTCCGAGACATCCGACAAGCACACCACGCTCCCACTTCCTAAGTCTTTCCATCTGGCATGAGGAAATTCCAAACCAGGCTGGAAAGGCATAGGAAATGAGAGGACGGATGATCTGCCTGTACAGCAAGAGCCGCAGCTTTCTATCAAGGCCACCATTGCGCCTTAGTATCCTCTGATAGGCAGAGTATATCCTCTTCGCTTTCTCCAGAGAATGATCAATATGTCTATAATATTCAAAATTCTCATGAAAGACAACGCCCAGGTATCTCATTCTATCAGAGGTACTAATCAGTTGTCCGCCTATTCTCACACATGGCACGTATGATCTGCAATTTCGATAAATGTGCTTTCGCCTCCCCTTTATCATAACTGTTATAGTCTTGTTCAAATTCAGGTTCAGTCCCCATTTAGCAAAGTAGTCCGATAAAATGTCCAGATAGTCATTAAGTCTCTTGTTCATAGTACGAGCCCTGGCCCCCGAAGAAGCAACAAGAATGTCGTCAGCGTAGATTAGAAGTAAAATACCCTCAGGTGGTTGAGGAATGTCGCTTATAAATATATTGTAGAGGACAGGTCCAAGCAAGGACCCCTGCGGCACTCCAGCAGTAATGGATCCCTCATCGGATAAGTCCTCTCCAACCTTAACCCTATATTTGCGGTCCTTCAGGAAACTGTCCACCATCCGACACACACCAGCTCCAAATCCCATGTCCATCATCTTGCAGACTATTCCATCATGCCAGACAGTATCAAATGCCTTGGCAAAGTCAAGGCTAATCGCTAATGTCGGCCGTCTGTTGTTCAAACCATTTGCTACATAGTCTGCAAATACCATCAAGGCATGGGAAGTGGAGTGGCCACTCCTAAATCCAAACTGAAAGTCCTTAATTATGTCCCCTTCAAGTATTCTATCATTTATTCTGTCCAGAATAAAATATTCAAGTAGCTTTCCAAATGCAGTTAGAAGGGAGATTGGCCTGTAGTTCCCACCCTGTCCAGGATCAGATCCTGGCTTCAGGATTGGAACCACTAAGGCCTCCCTCCATGCCGCAGGAAAGTACCCAATATTCATGCAGTGGTTAATGAGAATTGCTAGATATTCCCATGTCCTAGCGTCCGTCTTTCTCAGTACGAAGTCTGGTATACCGTCCACACCACTAGACTTTTTGTTCGATCGTCTTTTAAGTGCATCACGGATAGATGCATCATTTCAACACAAGTAATCGAGTATTTATACTTTTTCTGCTTACTAGTAATACGTTTAGGGGTTGATTATCTACACACGAAAATAAGTAAATAAACCAGTATATTGTACACACAAAAAAGGTATATAATGTGTACATATTGAGTTGAATTTTAAAATTTGTGAACAGTGTTAAAAGTGTTTGTGAAGTGTAAACTACTAAAAATTAATTAAATTGTGAAAAATGCCTCCTAAAGCAAGTGGAAAAGCAACCAAGAAGGCTGGCAAAGCCCAAAAGAATATTAGTAAAAGTGATAAGAGCAGAAAACGCAAGCGTAAGGAAAGTTATGCTATCTACATTTACAAAGTATTGAAGCAAGTACATCCTGATACTGGTATTTCATCAAAGGCCATGAGTATCATGAACAGTTTTGTTAATGATATTTTTGAACGTATTGCCGCTGAAGCATCTCGTTTGGCTCAATACAATAAACGTTCGACCATCACCAGTCGGGAAATTCAAACTGCCGTTCGTCTATTGTTGCCCGGTGAATTGGCTAAGCATGCCGTCAGTGAGGGTACCAAGGCTGTCACCAAATATACCAGTTCCAAGCAAATTTAATTTACTTAAATCGCCGTTTAATTCTTTTTCCTATTACAAAAGGCCCTTTTCAGGGCCACAAAATACATTTAAAAAGAGTTATTTATTGTTTAAAACATATATATTTTTTCATTACATAATAAAAATTGTGATTATTGTAAAAATTTTCATATGTTCCAAGTAAATTTACTTTTATCTCCGTTTGATTCTTTTTTTATTATTACAAAAGGCCATTTTCAAGGCCACAAAATACATTTAAAAAGAGTCATTTATTGTTTAAAACATATAATTTTTCATTGCACAATAATAAATGTGATTATTGAAAAATTTTTCATTATTTTTATTTAATAAAACGAACGAAACAGTATTTTATTTCAAATTTGCTTTCAAATTTTATAACTGACAAATTTTGATTTTATTTATCAAATTCACAAACCAAACTGTGTTGGTTTGTGAATTTGACAATTTTAATAAAAATGGTATGAATTTTTACTATTTTAGAGCAAGGATGTTATGGATACTTAATTTTTAAATTTGGTGAAGTTGTTACAACTTATGAAATTTAAAAAGTTTTTTTTTTAAATATTTAAAATTAACGATTTAATTCATAAAAAATACTAAAACTATCAATCCTATTCTGAAGAAAATGAATAATGAACAAATTTTCTATACAAAATCAAAATTTTATATTTATTTCATTTAATTCTTATTGTATTAGGTAAATTATTTCATTTGAATATGTAAAAATGTTTTTGTTTTGATTTTTCTTATTTACCAATAGTTTAAGAAGAAATTTTCTTTTACTTTTAATATTTGTACAAAATCCAACTCATTAAATAGTTTTTTTTTACGATTCCATTACCTACTGTTTACTTAGTCTACTGAGTTTTATTTTATTAGTTTGTGTTTTACCGACGGCTTATGTGAAATTTTCATTGTAATTACAATTAAAATACACTAAAAAATGTGATTATTGTCAAATTTGTCATTATTTTTATTTAATAAAACGAACGAAAAAATATTTAACTTCAAACTGCTTTCAAATTTTATAACTGACAAAATTTGATCTTATTTATCAAATTCACAAACCAATCGATGTTGGTTTGTGAATTTGACAATTTAAATAAAAATGGTATGTGTTTTTTCTATTTTAGACCAAGAGTGTTATCTACACTAATTTTTTGAAATAAGTTAAGTTATTCGTTAATTATGAAATTTTAACCGTTTTTATTTTTGAAAATATAAAAAATTAACGATTTATTCATCTTATTCGTATTGTTTATTCAAACAAAATAATTTTTGCGAATTATTTTGTCAATTATTTCATTTGAATATGAAAAAATATTCTTTATTGTTTTGATTTTTCTAATTTTCCAATAGTTTAAAAAGAATTTTCATTTTACTTTACTCTTAAAATAACCCAACTCATTAAATATTATTTTATGATTCCATTACCTCATTAAATATTATTTTATGATTCCATTACCTATTGTTTACTTAGTCAATTGAGATTAAATGAGTTTTAGTTTATTAGTTTGTGTTTTACCGACGGCTTATGTGAAATTTTCATTGTAAATAAACATTTTTTCCTACCTATATGTGTATTTTTGTCCCTTTTCATAGCGATTATTCTTACTATTTTTATTTTATTTTGTGAAATATTTTAATAATATACAAGTTTTGAATTTGTAATTTAATCTCTTTTGTTGAAAAAATTTGTAGCCCTGAAAAGGGCTGTTTTAGATAATAGTACTTTTTGCAATATTAAAAATAAATTAGATTTACTTTTTGACTGCGGCCTTTTTGGCAGCTGGTTTCTTTGCTGGCGATGTTGCTTTTTTGGGTTTGGCTGCAGCTGCGGTTTTTGCTTTGGGCGCTTTTGTTTTAGTTGCTGGTGCCTTTTTGGCGGGTTTTGCTTTAACTGTACCTGTCTTTTTAGCAGTTTTTGCCTTGGATTTTTCTGTATTTTTCTTTTCAGCAGTCTTTTTGGCTGCAGATGGTTTCTTTGCAGGCGCAGCAGCGAGGTTTCTTTTTAGTAGCGACTGCTGTTTTCTTCTTTTTTTCACTAGCAGCAGCTACCTTTTTCTTTTCAGCGGCGGGTTTCTTCTTTTCTTTTGGCTCTTTGGAGGCAGCTGCTGACAATTTGAATGAACCAGCAGCACCCTTACCTTTTGGTTGAATTAATTTTCCACTATCAACGGCACTTTTTAAATATTTCTTTATGAAAGGCGATAATTTTTGAGCATCTACCTTATAAGTACTGGCAATATATTTTTTAATAGCAGAAAGAGATGAACCACCACGTTCCTTTAAAGTTTTAATAGCAGCATCAACCATTTGTTGAGTTGGAGGATGAGATGGCACAGTAGATGGTTTCTTTGCCTTGGGAGTAGTAGTTTTTTTAGCCTTTTTCTCAGCAGCTGGAGCGGCAGCAACAGGAGAGGCAGTATTTTCAACAACAGCGGTATCCGACATTTTGTATTTGTTTATTTTATTTTTTCACTTTTTTTAAACACACTTGTATATGGTAGTATAACTTTTCGATTGTGTGCACACACGAAATTTTAAGGTACTTTGTTATAATGAGAAGTTAATAGTAGTCGATAGCTATAATTTGTTAAATTTTTAGTGAGAGCATGAGTAAAATTCAACAAAAGTTTTCTACTTTTTTCTTATTTTTCTTTAATTTTTAATAAAAATTTTATAAATTTATTGCTATTCTTGATAGTATGGGTTTTCTAGATTGCATTTTATTAAAAATTATTCATATTGTTTTTGTCAAACAATATTTATCATCATTTTTGTGATAAGTTTTTGATACATTTACCATAAAATGTAAATAAAATGTCAATAAATTGTTACATTTTTATGAAATTTTATAACCAAGTTGATTTTATAAGAATATTACAAATGTTTTTTAAATGATTGATTAAAAAAATTCTCATAATTTTAATTTTTAGATTTTTGAAAATTATTTTTAAATTTGCTGTATTACTTGGTGATTTTTCTTGTTTTGCCACTGTGAATTTGCATTGTTTACATTTTTTCATAAATTTAATCAAATATCAAAAATAATAAAAAATTTTAGCCACATATCCAAATAATATTTATGACATTTTTCTAAAATAATTTCATAAAAGTTTTTCTTAAGTATTTTTCTTATTTTGTCACTTTAAATATATACTGTTTACATTTTTTCTATTTTTGGTCCACAAATTTAAGCAAATATAAAAAAATATTTAATGAAATTTTTCGCAATAAATCCTTATAATATCATAAATATCTTTCTAAAGTAATTTTATAAACATTTTTGTTAAATATGAAAACAAAAATTACTCTAAATTTAAAAACATTTTTAAGGAAAATACAAGTTTTTATAAATTTTCGATTAAAAAACTCTAATTTTGATATTTAGTCTCTCATTTTCTAAATTTCTTCAACACATCTTAAAACAATTTTTGTGAAATTATTTTCAATGTCATATGAAGTGTTAAACAAAATAAATTTCAATTTTTTTCAAAAAATTCTTTTTTAATGGAAATATATTATTAATTTCTTTGTTTATATTAAAAGTAGAAAAAAATTAAACTATTATTTCATAATATTCATATTATTTGTATTAAAATCCATAATTTCTATTAAAAAGTCAAATGAAAAAAGCCGACGGCAAAATTAATTGTTATGCCGACGGGAAAATATCATGTTATGCCGTCGGTAAAATAATGCTTCAACGAAAAATAAAATACTCTTTATAAATATGTTTATTGGCCCTTAAAAGAACCGATTCAGCATTGTTTACATAAATAAGAAAAAAAAACTCTCTTTTTAAATTTTATTCAGTGGTCCTGAAAAGGACCGATTTTTTGTTACAATTCATCATCTCTATTTTCTTTCTTAAGCACGTTCACCACGAATACGTCTGGCCAATTGAATATCTTTCGGCATAATTGTGACACGTTTTGCATGAATGGCACACAAATTTGTATCTTCGAAAAGACCAACCAAATATGCTTCACTGGCTTCTTGCAAAGCCATAACAGCAGAACTCTGGAAACGTAAATCAGTTTTGAAATCTTGAGCAATTTCACGAACCAAACGTTGGAATGGCAATTTACGAATCAACAATTCAGTACTCTTCTGATAACGACGAATTTCACGCAAAGCTACAGTACCGGGACGATAACGATGTGGCTTCTTAACACCACCAGTGGCTGGTGCACTTTTACGTGCAGCCTTAGTAGCCAATTGTTTACGTGGTGCTTTGCCACCAGTCGATTTACGGGCAGTTTGCTTAGTACGAGCCATTTTCACTTCACTTTAGTTAGTCACTTTTCTTTTTTTTCTTTAACACACACTTAAACACTGTTCACACAAGAATATTTTGGCTGCGCTTCGGATACCCGGTTTATATAGAAAATTTGTCTAAGCAATAAACAACATTATTGGTTGTGTGATCAGTGAACGTGTGCAGTGCTCTGAGCGGATAATCAATTTTCATTTCATTTTCATTTTTATTGATCCCATTTCAAATTCATTACATAAAAATTCAGTTAATACTAAAAACAATTTCAAAAATATTCCTTACATACTAATGTATCAATAAAGGACATCCAAAATACATCAATAAAATAGCTTAGCTATATCCATCGTTACAGATAATTCTTTTCATTCTCATGTATTTCCCCAAAAAAGGGATTAAAAAGGGACACATAACAAAACTTAAGACTAAAAACACTTAAAACTACATAATTATAAACTAAAGATAGAAGAAGAAATATTAACAAAAGATTTAGAAAGAAATATATATATACAAAAGCTGATAGAAGAAGTTCATTGCGCGGTATTGTATACCGTGTCATCAATATTCAAGGAGTGGATTCTCCTATGATAAAATAGGAGGTCTGCACTTCCATAGAGGAGACCAGCTCCCCTCAGGGTCAATAGGTCCACAGGGGAAAGATACCTAGATATCCGAACGGTCTCCAGATTAGATATCCTGTCAAAACATGCCCTCACGAGTTCATTATCCAATGAACGAGATCTCTCCAAAAATTTCAAACCCATATCCACCATAAAAGCGTCTATTCTCCCAAATTCCATTGCCCTATAAATAGAAGCACAAGATGGTCTACGCAACACCCCATCCGGTCCTAGTCGAGGTTTCATGCCAAGACATGCGACCAGCACACCACGCTCCCATCTCCTAAGCCTCTCCATCTGGGATGAAGAAATTCCAAACCAGACTGGAAAGGCATAGGAAACGAGAGGACGGATTATCTGCCTGTACAGAAGAAGTCGTAGCTTCCTGTCAAGGCCACCATTGCGCCTCAGTATCCTCTGATAGGCAGAGTATATCCTCTTCGCTTTCTCCAGAGAATGATCAATATGTCTGTAATATTCAAAATTCTCATGAAAGACAACGCCGAGGTATCTCATTCTATCAGAGGTACTAATCAGTTTTCCGCCTATCCTCACACATGGTACATATGATCTGCAATTCGGATAGATGTACTTTCGCCTCCCTTTGAACATAACTGTCACAGTCTTGCCTATGTTCAAGTTCAGTCCCCATTTAATAAAATAGTCCGATAAAATGTCCAAATAGTCATTCAGTCTCTTGTTCACAGTCCGAGCCCTGGCTCCCGAAGAAGCGACAAGGATGTCGTCCGCGTATATCAACAATAAGAGATCCTCAGGTGGTTGAGGAATGTCGCTCATAAATATATTATAGAGGACAGGTCCAAGCAAGGACCCTTGCGGCACTCCTGCAGCAATGGATCCTTTCTCGGATAAGTCCTCTCCTACTCTAACCCTATACACGCGGTCCCTAAGGAAACTATCCACCATCCGACACACACCAGCTCCAAATCCCATGTCCATCATCTTACAGACTATGCCATCATGCCAGACCGTATCAAAGGCCTTTGCAAAGTCAAGGCTGACCGCCAATGTGGGACGTCTATTATTTAAACCATTCGCCACATAGTCTGCAAATACCATCAAGGCATGGGAAGTGGAGTGGCCACTCCTGAATCCAAATTGGAAGTCCCTCAGTACATCTCCGTCAATAATCCTCTCGTTTATCCCATCTAGAATAAAATATTCAAGTAGCTTTCCAAATGCAGGTAGTAGGGATATTGGCCTGTAGTTCCCACCCTGTCCAGGATCAGATCCTGGTTTCAGGATTGGAACCACTAAGGCCTCCCTCCATGCTGCAGGAAAGTACCCAATATTTATACAGTGGTTAAAGAGAATTGCCAGATATTCCCAAGTCCTAACGTCCGTCTTCCTCAGTACAAAGTCTGGTATACCGTCCACACCACTCGACTTCTTGCCCGATCGCCTCTTAAGTGCATCACGGATAGATGCAGCGTCAGTAAATTTAAGTCCATTATATGTCCCAGTAAGGTCTACAGTTCCCCCATCAGCGGTAAAAGTATCACAAAATGTGGTCAATGGCGTCGTTCTGTCCAAGTTAGCAACTTTGTCCGCAACAGTCGAAGCAAATGGGTCAGAGCGACCCGATTGGGCAGGATGATGTTCCTGGAAAAAGCAACCTGCCAGCAGATTTGCCTTCCCAGGATCATCAGAAATAATCCTGCCCTGCGCACCAACCAAACTCCCAATTCCAGGACGAGTATTAATACCCGCTGCACTCTTCACTCTTCTGTAAGTCTTATTATCGGGTCGGATTCTGCTCAGAAAGTCCGTCCAGTAGTCTCGTTCGAAGGCAGCTATCGATCCCTGAATGATTCTGTCCAAATTACGAATCTCGGCTCTTAGAATATTGCATCTACCAGGTTCGCCACATGTCCTCAGTCTTCGTCTAAGTACTTTCTTGCTGTCAATAAAATGCATTATATGCGATGGAAGTCTCTCCATGCCCCTACCCCGTACAGACACTCTAGGTATCGACTGCTCCATAGCATCAGTGAAAGCCCTACTCATTGCATTAATGCACCTATCGATATCGTCCCTAGAGACATTACGATCAATAGGTAACCTGTCGCCATCAAGATTAGCAGAAAGAATTGTCCTAAATTTCCGTATGTCCATTCGGTCATAGTCGTACTTTGTTGTCGGTACACGTGTCGCACAGTCATCTGAAAAGAAGTTCACTTCTACAGCCCTATGGTCTGATTCGTAATCTAAGGTCCTAAGTCTACCCCCAGTTACTGTAACTATATCTACAGTTGTCATAAAAATGTCAATGTACGATGATAATACCGCGTTTATCCTTGTAGGTCCATCTGTCCTTTGTATGTCCATTTCAGGACAAGTCAGTAAAAAGTCATGAAGGTTACGTCCGCTCGGATTCGTATACGGGTCCCCCCAATAGGGATGTCTAGCATTTAGATCAGCACCGATCACAACACTACCATCCCTAGCGAGATCCCGTATAGGTTCAAAGACACCAGCATCCAAAGTAATACCCGGTCGAAGATACATCGAGATCACGGTGATATAATCACCATTCACTTTCCGTATCCTGACCGCAGTATTCTCCACCGAACCAGTATCAAGAACTACCTCCACCGATTGGAACGAATCCCTCACTAGTACAGCTGTACCACGTTCCCGTCCAATGTGCCTGTCTCGTCTATATGTTCTATAACCCTTTACGTCAAATTTGTGGCGAGAGCCCAAACAGTGCTCAGCCAATAACAATACGTCCGGTTTATGTTCAATTAAGAACAAATTCAAATAGTGTCTACGATGTCTGGAGACAATCGAGTTCACGTTAATAAAAATACATTTTATTGTCCTAGCCATCTTGTCCCAAAGTCATTAATACCCCAAGCAAGGCGCGAGTCTTGTCACCGTCATTGTCCAATGTCCTATATTCCCTAGCAAATCTAGAGATCTTTCCCAAACATTGTAGGAATCCACCCCCAAGAAGTCGAGAGCAATCCCTATCCATCATATCA
Organism: Lucilia sericata; assembly: GCF_015586225.1. Lineage (NCBI taxonomy): Eukaryota > Metazoa > Arthropoda > Insecta > Diptera > Calliphoridae > Lucilia > Lucilia sericata. The sequence continues at coordinate 65,296 of NW_023995480.1, read as the reverse complement.
TAGTGAACCATAGCATCCTCAATCGAGGGTCCTGAACCAACCGAATTCGCATGACCAGAGGCACGTGGTGCCACAAAAGACCCATCATTTACCGAAACAGACCTGGCTGCTGCGGCGTATGAGACCCCTTTCGAAACCACACTCCTACCAGTAGGCAAGTCACGGGTACGTGGGGTGTTCCCAGATGCCCGCTTAGCCTGCAGTTTACGGAGAAGCTCCGCTCTACGTGGACAGTCGTTCGAGCTTGCAACATGCCCCTCAACCTCACAATTAGCACATCTGACTGGCAGACCAACCGCCCTAATAACCTGTCCAGTGACAGGATCAGTAGACAAAGTTTCATGAACATTGTCCCCCTTACGGGGAACAAGGCACTTACCCGGGCCATGAGACCCAGCGCATTTCACGCACCTAAAAGGCATTCGACAGTTCGTGGAAACATGTCCATATCGCTGGCAATTGAAGCACTGAGTCACCCCCTTTCTATCAAATTGTCTAATGTGCACTCTGCATCGCAGAATGTAACGTATCTCATAAAATTTCCTGAAATCAGAGTCCCTGGTCATCTTTAAAACCCATTTGTCATTACCTAATCTAGATAAGCTAATAACATTCACGCTAATCTGGAGACCGCCCAGATACTCCGTTATCTCACTCGGCTCGAACGAGCACGGTAGTCCCTCTATGACAACTGAAAATGGACGAAGACCCTTTGGGGTGTAGGTATAAAAATTCACCTTCTGATCTTCCAATAATCCTCTAACCTTCTCATAGTCAACCAAAGTGCAGACCCCTATGTTAGCTACATTCTTTCCTAAAATTTTCACATTGTAATTCTTATGACCTAGTATATTATCAATGGAAACTATCATCTTCTTAACATCTATATCATATGTAGTAAATATTGGTACAGACTTACTTTCACTCTTCTGGGTTTTCTTCTCCGTCACAGTTGAATTCCTGGATGAAGTACTCTTGGGCTTGGGTTTAACTGCAGCTTTCTTGCTGGTTGTTGCCGCTTTCTTGCTGGGTAATGTTACCTCCTTCTTCTTTTCAGCCTTTGCTTCAGCTACCTTACTCACATTGCTAGAACTTGGCTCTACTACCGCATTTTCCACTATATCATCTGCTTCCATATCATCTTCACTGGAAGTTGTTAGGCTTTCAGCATTTTCCACATTTTGCTTATAAAGTTCAAAAAGTCGATCCATCTGACTCTTTAACGAGTCATTTTCCTTCATTAGATAGTCAATTTTGAATTCACTTTGCTTTTCCAGCTCAATTAATTTTTTCTTAAGCTCTTCATTATCTCTCTGAGCTTCAGATAACTTCTCCTTCAGCACATCTTCATGAGTTGTCCTTTTCCTCTTTTTAGAGGAATCAACGTTATCTTCATCACCCATGATAGATGATGGTACACTCAAATTTCATGCCCAATACGGGTCTTTCAAATGTCCACACAAATTCAAAATATATGAAAATTTTTCAAAATTCACAAAACACTGCCTACTGTATACAGCTAGGCCACAAAAGTTCCAAAATTATGTTCAAAATTAAAAATTGTTGCCTCCTATGGGCTTCTCAAAATTTAAATTATCCACAATCAAAAACACTGCCTACTATACTGGATAGGCTTCTCAATTCTACATATAAGTGTCACTGCCTACTATTTCGTTGAGGCTTCTCACTTTTTCATAGCACCGCACAAGAAATTTCACTGCCTACTATAATTCTTCAGCTTCTCAATATTTCAAGGCACTTATTAATATCACTGTTCACTAATGCGCTTATAGCACCGTACACTTTGGCTGTTCGCACTGAACTCTCTCAACAAACTCGCGGATAATCAATAATTTTTTAAAAGTGCTTTGTAAAAGTGAGAAGCCTAGCTTTTATAGTAGGCAGTGAACATTTTTAAGTGACATTTGAAAAAGTGAGAAGCCTGGCTACTATAGTAGTCATTGTGAAATATCATTAAGCCCTCAGGATTGTGAGAATCCTATAGGAGGCAGTGAAAGTGAAAAGACACTATAATACTTAATTTTGCCATTTGAGTGCAATTTTGGGACATATATTCGTGTGAATAGACATTTTATTGTATTGTGATTAAGATTTGATTATTTCGTACCCTTGATAGGGTGCGAATAGAACTTATTCACCATGGGGGAGGATGAAGATCTGAACCCACACAAGAGAGCCCATTCTGGAGTGACCATGAGTGATCTCCAGCGTATAATTGAAGAGCAGAGCCGTGAAATGGCTGAACTTCGTGCCGAGAATGCAAAATTGCATGAGGCTATGAATGGATTTTTGAATAGTGGTGATGTTAAATTCTCCACAGAGGAGAATATTACGACTGAGGACGACATGGTCGTTGATGAACCAGTTGCAAAGAAGGTGAGGAAAGTTAAGAAGCAGAAGAAAAGCAAAAAGTCTTCTGGTAAAAAATCGAAGAATGAGAAAAACCAGGCTAAAGCCGTAGCTGGTTCAACTGCTGCCATTGATAAAGGTGCTGTTAGGAAGAATGTTGTTGCTGAAAACGCAGCTGCCTCTTTTGAAGGTCTAGATGACAACTTTAATGATAATGTTCCTGGTTGCAGTCAAGCTCAACGGGATAATGCTGTAAAGAATAGTATAAGTAAGTCTAAAAATATTCCGGTTATTACTGCTTATAATGTTAATATTAAGGAGATTACTCAGGTTATTGACCAGGCCCTAGGCCATTGTAATTATAACATTAAACTGATGGGTAGGAATGCTACGAATATAGGGGTTTGCACCCTCATAGATTTTCAAAAGTTGAAGACACTACTTGTTGAACGGGAGGTGAATTATTTTACGTATACCCCTAAGGGGTTAAGACCATATTCATTGGTCATTGAGGGTCTGTCGGGGACCTACACTGTAGATGATGTGAAGGGCTATCTGGGCGGTCTTAAGATCAAACTTGAGATTATTAGGATAGTGAAATTTAATAACGATAGGTGGCTCTTGCAACTTTCGCGTGAGTCTGATATTGATTCCTTTTTGGACTTACGCTACATTTTACGTTGTAGGGTGAACATTAGGAAGTTTAAGAGGGGGGCGATCACGCAGTGTTTTAACTGCCAGCGTTTTGGCCATACATCGACGAATTGCAATATGCCATACCGCTGTGTTAAATGCGGGGCATCTCATGGCCCGGGGAATTGTAGTATTCCCCCTAAGGGCAATGATAATGACGAGACTCTTGTGACTGATCCTGTCACTGGACAGGTAGTTAGACGAGTAGGGCATGTTGTCAGATGTGTAAATTGCGGCGTGGATGGTCACGCTGCCAGCTCGAAAGAGTGTCCACGCAGGATTGAATTACTGCGTAAGATCGAGGCGAAGAGAACGTCTAGTGGACAGAATGGGGGATTACACCGACCTATGTCTTCGAACGTTAGGGCTGGTTTTTCGTACGCCTCTGCTGCGGCGGCTGGCACGTCTAGTGGTGCCACTACTAGTGGTTCGTCAGGTAGCGCATCTGGCCCTGGGGTGGACTTGAAGGGTGCTTTAGCACAGTTTGATTTTATAGACAAGGACTGCAAACGCTTTTTTGGTGGTGGGTTGCTCAATTGTCTGACGAAGATTGGTGGTTTTGCGCGCGAATATCGTGCGTTGAACAACGATGAGGCTAAATCCCGTGCTTTGCTGGGAATGTTAATGTCACTCCAACACAATGGCTAGGACAATTAAATGTATATTCATCAATGTGAATTCGGTCGTCTCGAGACACAAGAGACACTATTTGGGACTGTTTTTGGACAGACATAAACCGGACATATTGCTTATGGCGGAACACGGACTTAGTCCTCGTCATAAGCTGGACATGAGAGGATACTTGACATTCAGACAGAACCGACAGAATGGACGAGGAGGGACAGCAATACTCGTTAGGGACAGCCTTTCGTGCGAGAGAATTTTAATAGATACTGGGAGGATTGAGAACACTACAGTACGCATTCACAGGGTGAGTGGTGGTGCCTTAACTGTGGTGTCTTTATACCGTAGACCGCAGGACTCACTGCTAGCTGGAGATCTTAACTCGATCGTGGAGCTTTCGAATGATGGTGGCGTGGTGATCGGAGGTGATCTAAATGCCAGACACTCATTCTGGGGTGATACGGTCACAGACTCTAGTGGTAGAGTTCTGCGTGATCTACTGCTGAATAGCCCTAATTTGCAAATACATCCAACTGATGGCGCCACGAGGATCACTGCTCACTCTTCCTCGCACATTGACGTTATTATGACTTCTGTGGACATGGTTCCACTATTGACAGGTGATGGACTCAGAACGCTCGACTACGAATCGGACCATAGGGCGGTGGAAGCCATATTTGGCATAGATGACTGTGTTGGACGTATTAGACCAACTAGATTTGACTTTGACAGAATGAACCGTGTACGTTTTAATACCATACTATCTGAACGATTGACGGAATGTTCTCTACCAGTGGACAGAAATGTGACTGAGGGTGAAATTGACGAATGTATTGAATCTATGAGTCAGGCCTTTAGAAGTGCAATGGACGCATCTATACCAAAGATCCCAGTGGGTAGAAGGGGACTTATTCAACTTCCGCCAAATATCTTGCACTTCATTGCTGAGAAGAAGAGACTGCGTCGTCTGGCACATAGATGTGAAGACCCAATACGCTGTGCTATCGTAAAGGCTGACATTAGGAACCTGGACAGAATAATACAAGGCGCAATTGCCGTACATGAACGTGAACACTGGACGAAATTCTTGAGTAACATAAAACTAAACAACAGAACGTACAGGACAGTTAAGACAGCTGCCGGACTTAATCGACATGTAGGGGTACATGATTTGGTTGATATGGAAGGCTCATTAGTTTCTGATGATGTAGGAAAAGCTGCCATCCTGGCAGAACACTTCTCTCACGTACAATATGGACAAGACTCAACTAATGATCCATTTTCCGAGACTGTTAGGGACAGAGTATCTACACTACGTAACAGAACACCTCTGAATACTTTTGGTAACGATATTACTGCGGACGGAGTGGACTCAAATGGACAGGGCCTGATTACGGCCGGGATGATTGGGGCTTACTTGAAAAGGAGGGCCAATAAAAAATCTTGTGGACCAGACGGAATTCCTGACATAGTACTGAAGAGGACACGTACTGTAACATGGACATTCTTGGCGACATTGATGAACCATTGCGTGAATATAGGTTACTTCCCGAGGGCTTGGAAAAAGGCTTTGGTTGTCCCAATACTTAAACCTGGATCTAACCCTGGACAGAGTGGTAATTATCGGCCCATTTCTCTTCTCTCTCCTTTTGGTAAACTTTTGGAGAGATTTATTTTGGATAAGATTAATGACAGGATTTCCGATGGTGACATCCTGGCTGACTGTCAATTTGGTTTTAGAAGAGGGCACTCGACCAATCACGCCCTAATGGTTTTTTCGGACTACGTTTCCCGTGGTCTGAATAAAAGACACCCTACCATTGCGGTCAGCCTGGATTTTTCCAAGGCCTTCGACACAGCTTGGCAGGAGGGCATCTTGTTTAAGATGATTGAAATGGGCTTCGATAGGAACACCTGTAGGATGGTGTGTGATTTCCTTACGGATAGATCATTTAGTGTCAGAGTAGGTGAGGCTAAGTCGGACAGTAGAATTGTGTCAGCGGGCGTTCCACAGGGATCTTTGTTGGGGCCAGTGTTGTACAATATTTTCCTGTCTGATATACCCAAACCACCAGAGGGTGGGCTCTCACTGATCTATGCGGATGACATCTTGATCGCGTCATCGGGTCCCCGGGCGAGGATAGTTAACAATCACGTTAATGAATATCTGGCGATATTGGCACCATATTTCGCGAAATGGCGTTTGCGACTGAATATGGATAAGACAGTGGCTGTGATGATTAAGGGGAAGCGTAAGTTCTTGTACCCCAATAGCAGGTCTTTCATTCCATCCATATGGATTGGTGATGAGTGTGTTAGGGTGTCTGACAGGTTCAGATATCTGGGTGTGATCTTTCATGAGAATTTTGAATTCTACAGGCACGTGGACTATATTTTGCAATCCACCAAGCGTACCTACGCGATGTATAGGGGTATCCTCGGACGTCAGGGGCTAAATAGGCAAATAGGACTTCTGCTCTATCGCCAGATAATTCGACCACTTATGTCCTACGCCTTTCCAATCTGGTCCAGAATTTCATCTGCCCAGATGGAGAGGCTTAGGATATGGGAAAGAAGGATTCTGGTAGCATGCTTGGGTCTAAGGCGTAAGCTCGGACCTGATGGCATCTACCGGCGTCCATCATGTAGGTCGATTTATAGGGCGATAGATTTCCAGAGAATTGACGCCTTTATGATCGATAGGGGAATCAGATTTCTGGAAGGAGCTCGTTGTCTACAGAACAATTTAGTTAGGGAATGTTTTGTAAGGTCGGGTGATCTGGAGACTGTCTTGGCATCACATTACCTGTCCCCGACCGACCTTCTGATTTTGAGTGAGTCTGATCTTCTCTATGAGGGTGCAAATCTCTTGTTCTATCACAGGAGGATAAATACCTTTGATATACGTAACGTGGTTTACAACACCGCTCAGTAGGCCATGGGCCAATCTTTTGTGAATATTTCCTTCTTTTGTACATATTCTACTATATCTTTTGTAAATAATTTTTCATTCTTATATTAGTTTTAAGTTTAGTTTTAAGTAAAATTGAATGCCTCCTTTTTTTACCTTTTTTTATGGAATTTTTTACGAAGAGTGATACATTAAATGTAACTTATATAAATTTATTATAATATGGTAAATGCTATATATATGTAATTAGTGCTATTTGATAAGTTCTTGCAAAGCACACAGTGCGCGAGGAAAAAATATTTAAATGGATAGTTAGTTTTAAGTCGACATATGTAAATTGATTTTTTTGGATATTAATAAATGAAATGAAATGAAAAAGCAATAAACAAGGGTGTGTGGCCATGTATTGTACATTTGGTGGTTGATTTGTTAAACGAACAAGAACAGAAATTTAGTATAAATACCAGTGATCACCGCTAAGAAATTATTAGTTCTTGTGAATCATTTGTGAAGTGTGTTTTAAGTGAAAAAAATAAAGTAAAAAATGACTGGTCGTGGTAAAGGTGGAAAAGGCTTGGGAAAAGGTGGTGCTAAACGTCATCGTAAAGTGTTGCGTGATAATATCCAAGGTATTACCAAGCCAGCTATTAGACGTTTGGCTCGTCGTGGTGGTGTAAAACGTATTTCTGGTTTGATTTACGAAGAAACTCGTGGTGTCTTGAAGGTCTTTTTGGAAAATGTTATCCGTGATGCTGTCACCTACACTGAACACGCCAAGAGGAAAACCGTTACCGCTATGGATGTCGTCTATGCATTGAAGAGACAAGGTCGTACTTTGTACGGTTTCGGCGGTTAAACATTCATCATATTTTTATATTTTGCGGACAATTTTTAATAGAAAACTAAAACAATCGGTCCTTTTCAGGACCACAAAATGTATTTTAAAAGAGATTTTTATTTATTACAAACTACTAAATATTATTCAAAAATATGAAAAATTATACCATATATAGTATTTGACTTTGAGATTTTTTTTATTTATTTGAGTATGATTCAAATATATTTTAAAATAATCATATTTTTTGGTTTTTTATACAATATTTGTGTAGAAAATTTCGTTTGTTTACAATTTATTTTGCTAAATGAACATTTTTCACACATTTCTTTATAATTTATGCATTTCTTTACCTAAAACCTTTTAAAACAAAAATTAAATTTTGCCGACGGCAAAACGATATATTTTGCCGACGGCAAAATTAAATGTTTTTATAAGAACATTTTTTTATTTTTTTTTTTTTCTATAAAATGTCTATTAAAAATACTTTTAAATAGAATAAAAAATAGATAATTTTTATTATTATTTTATAATCAATTTTAAGCATAAATGTTTTGACAAAGAAAATAATAAACATAAAATTTCTTAGTTTTGCTTCAGTTACGGATATAACAATAAAAAAAATAAAAAAAGAAAACAAATTTCTAAACTGTACGTAGAGAAAAGCGAAATGTGTACACGAAAACAATTCCATCATCGGCATACAAACAAAGATTCGTATTGAAATAGTAACAACAACATTGTTATTTTTTGATGTAGCTACAGTTGTTTGTGTAAAAGCAAAACAAACAAGAGTAGGGATGATTGAGATTTAAACGATTTTTGAGAATAAAAGTAATATTCATAGAATAGGAGAATTATAAAGAACTGTATTGCATGTATAATATATAACATATACATTGTATATTATTAAAGGGAAATATTAAAATAACTAAAATTTATTTGTATATATTTTTAATAAATTGTAATTTATAAAACAAAATTTTTCTCTTTTTGAAAATGAATTTGTCGTCCTGAAAAGGACGGATTGTTCTATTTTTTGTTATACGATGGTCTGTATTATATTTTCTCGATGTTATTTCTTTAGTCTTGATTAATTTAGGCTTTCTTTTCTGTTTTCTTGGGCAAAAGTACAGCTTGAATGTTTGGCAAAACACCACCTTGAGCAATCGTTACACCAGATAATAATTTGTTCAGTTCTTCGTCATTACGAATAGCCAATTGCAAATGACGGGGAATAATTCTGGTCTTTTTGTTGTCACGAGCAGCATTACCAGCCAATTCAAGAACTTCAGCAGCCAAATATTCCATAACGGCAGCTAAATATACTGGAGCACCGGCACCAACACGTTCAGCATAATTGCCTTTACGTAACAAACGATGTATACGACCGACGGGAAATTGCAAACCAGCACGATTTGAACGAGACTTTGCCTTGCTCTTAACTTTTCCACCTTTACCACGACCAGACATTTTTCACTTTATTATTTTTAGTTAACACTTCACTTTAGCACTGAATACACAAAACTAATATCATTTCAACATTTCATTTCATTTCATTTCATTTTTATTGATCCCATTTCAATTCTTTACAATATATTCAGTATTAACTAAAACATTTTTCAATATTTCTTACATACTACATGTATCAGTAAAGAACTTTCAAATAATATCATAAAAATAGCTTAGCTATATCCATCTTTTCAAACAATTCTATTCACTCTCATATATTTCCCCAAAAAAAGGGATTAAAAGGGGACACATTTGATGCTTAAAACTATTACAACAAGAACTTAAAACTAAAACACTTAAAACTACATAATAAAAAACTAGAGATAGAAGAAATATTTACAAAAGATTTAAAAGGAAATATATACAAAAGGTAAGGGTAGGGGTTTATTGTACGGTATTATATACTGTGTCATCGACATTCAGGGTGTGAATTCTCCTATGATAAAATAGGAGGTCTGCACCTTCATAGAGGAGACCGGCTCCCCTCAGGGTCAACAAATCCACAGGGGAAAGATACCTAGACATCCGGACGGTCTCCAGACTAGACATCCTATCAAAGCATGCTCTTACGAGCCCATTGTCCAAGAACCTAGATTTCCCCAAAAATTTCAAAGCCATACCTATCATAAAGGAGTCTATTCTCTCGAATTCAATTGCCCTGTATATAGAGGCACATGACGGCCTACGCAACACCCCATCAGGTCCCAGTCGAGGTCTCATTCCGAGACATCCGACAAGCACACCACGCTCCCACTTCCTAAGTCTTTCCATCTGGCATGAGGAAATTCCAAACCAGGCTGGAAAGGCATAGGAAATGAGAGGACGGATGATCTGCCTGTACAGCAAGAGCCGCAGCTTTCTATCAAGGCCACCATTGCGCCTTAGTATCCTCTGATAGGCAGAGTATATCCTCTTCGCTTTCTCCAGAGAATGATCAATATGTCTATAATATTCAAAATTCTCATGAAAGACAACGCCCAGGTATCTCATTCTATCAGAGGTACTAATCAGTTGTCCGCCTATTCTCACACATGGCACGTATGATCTGCAATTTCGATAAATGTGCTTTCGCCTCCCCTTTATCATAACTGTTATAGTCTTGTTCAAATTCAGGTTCAGTCCCCATTTAGCAAAGTAGTCCGATAAAATGTCCAGATAGTCATTAAGTCTCTTGTTCATAGTACGAGCCCTGGCCCCCGAAGAAGCAACAAGAATGTCGTCAGCGTAGATTAGAAGTAAAATACCCTCAGGTGGTTGAGGAATGTCGCTTATAAATATATTGTAGAGGACAGGTCCAAGCAAGGACCCCTGCGGCACTCCAGCAGTAATGGATCCCTCATCGGATAAGTCCTCTCCAACCTTAACCCTATATTTGCGGTCCTTCAGGAAACTGTCCACCATCCGACACACACCAGCTCCAAATCCCATGTCCATCATCTTGCAGACTATTCCATCATGCCAGACAGTATCAAATGCCTTGGCAAAGTCAAGGCTAATCGCTAATGTCGGCCGTCTGTTGTTCAAACCATTTGCTACATAGTCTGCAAATACCATCAAGGCATGGGAAGTGGAGTGGCCACTCCTAAATCCAAACTGAAAGTCCTTAATTATGTCCCCTTCAAGTATTCTATCATTTATTCTGTCCAGAATAAAATATTCAAGTAGCTTTCCAAATGCAGTTAGAAGGGAGATTGGCCTGTAGTTCCCACCCTGTCCAGGATCAGATCCTGGCTTCAGGATTGGAACCACTAAGGCCTCCCTCCATGCCGCAGGAAAGTACCCAATATTCATGCAGTGGTTAATGAGAATTGCTAGATATTCCCATGTCCTAGCGTCCGTCTTTCTCAGTACGAAGTCTGGTATACCGTCCACACCACTAGACTTTTTGTTCGATCGTCTTTTAAGTGCATCACGGATAGATGCATCATTTCAACACAAGTAATCGAGTATTTATACTTTTTCTGCTTACTAGTAATACGTTTAGGGGTTGATTATCTACACACGAAAATAAGTAAATAAACCAGTATATTGTACACACAAAAAAGGTATATAATGTGTACATATTGAGTTGAATTTTAAAATTTGTGAACAGTGTTAAAAGTGTTTGTGAAGTGTAAACTACTAAAAATTAATTAAATTGTGAAAAATGCCTCCTAAAGCAAGTGGAAAAGCAACCAAGAAGGCTGGCAAAGCCCAAAAGAATATTAGTAAAAGTGATAAGAGCAGAAAACGCAAGCGTAAGGAAAGTTATGCTATCTACATTTACAAAGTATTGAAGCAAGTACATCCTGATACTGGTATTTCATCAAAGGCCATGAGTATCATGAACAGTTTTGTTAATGATATTTTTGAACGTATTGCCGCTGAAGCATCTCGTTTGGCTCAATACAATAAACGTTCGACCATCACCAGTCGGGAAATTCAAACTGCCGTTCGTCTATTGTTGCCCGGTGAATTGGCTAAGCATGCCGTCAGTGAGGGTACCAAGGCTGTCACCAAATATACCAGTTCCAAGCAAATTTAATTTACTTAAATCGCCGTTTAATTCTTTTTCCTATTACAAAAGGCCATTTTCAGGGCCACAAAATACATTTAAAAAGAGTTATTTATTGTTTAAAACATATATATTTTTTCATTACATAATAAAAATTGTGATTATTGTAAAAATTTTCATATGTTCCAAGTAAATTTACTTTTATCTCCGTTTGATTCTTTTTTTATTATTACAAAAGGCCATTTTCAAGGCCACAAAATACATTTAAAAAGAGTCATTTATTGTTTAAAACATATAATTTTTCATTACACAATAATAAAATGTGATTATTGACAAATTTTTCATTATTTTTATTTAATAAAACGAACGAAACAGTATTTTATTTCAAATTTGCTTTCAAATTTTATAACTGACAAATTTTGATTTTATTTATCAAATTCACAAACCAAACTGTGTTGGTTTGTGAATTTGACAATTTTAATAAAAATGGTATGAATTTTTACTATTTTAGAGCAAGGGTGTTATGGATACTTAATTTTTAAATTAGGTGAAGTTGTAACAACTTATGAAATTTAAACAGTTTTTTTTTTGAAAATATTTAAAATTAACGATTTAATTCATAAAAAATACTAAAATTATCAATCCTATTCTGAAGGAAATGAATAATGAACAAATTTTCTATACAAAATCAAAATTTTATATTTATTTCATTTAATTCTTATTGTATTAGGTAAATTATTTCATTTGAATATGTAAAAATGTTTTTGTTTTGATTTTTCTAACTTACCAATAGTTTAAGAAGAAATTTTCTTTTACTTTTAATATTTGCACAAAATCCAACTCATTAAATAGTTTTTTTTACGATTCCATTACCTACTGTTTACTTAGTCTACTGAGTTTTATTTTATTAGTTTGTGTTTTACCGACGGCTTATGTGAAATTTTCATTGTAATTACAATTAAAATACACTAAAAAATGTGATTATTGTCAAATTTGTCATTATTTTTATTTAATAAAACGAACGAAAAAATATTTAACTTCAAACTGCTTTCAAATTTTATAACTGACAAAATTTGATCTTATTTATCAAATTCACAAACCAATCGATGTTGGTTTGTGAATTTGACAATTTAAATAAAAATGGTATGTGTTTTTTCTATTTTAGACCAAGAGTGTTATCTACACTAATTTTTTGAAATAAGTTAAGTTATTCGTTAATTATGAAATTTTAACCGTTTTTATTTTTGAAAATATAAAAAATTAACGATTTATTCATCTTATTCGTATTGTTTATTCAAACAAAATAATTTTTGCGAATTATTTTGTCAATTATTTCATTTGAATATGAAAAAATATTCTTTATTGTTTTGATTTTTCTAATTTTCCAATAGTTTAAAAAGAATTTTCATTTTACTTTACTCTTAAAATAACCCAACTCATTAAATATTATTTTATGATTCCATTACCTCATTAAATATTATTTTATGATTCCATTACCTATTGTTTACTTAGTCAATTGAGATTAAATGAGTTTTAGTTTATTAGTTTGTGTTTTACCGACGGCTTATGTGAAATTTTCATTGTAAATAAACATTTTTTCCTACCTATATGTGTATTTTTGTCCCTTTTCATAGCGATTATTCTTACTATTTTTATTTTATTTTGTGAAATATTTTAATAATATACAAGTTTTGAATTTGTAATTTAATCTCTTTTGTTGAAAAAATTTGTAGCCCTGAAAAGGGCTGTTTTAGATAATAGTACTTTTTGCAATATTAAAAATAAATTAGATTTACTTTTTGACTGCGGCCTTTTTGGCAGCTGGTTTCTTTGCTGGCGATGTTGCTTTTTTGGGTTTGGCTGCAGCTGCGGTTTTTGCTTTGGGCGCTTTTGTTTTAGTTGCTGGTGCCTTTTTGGCGGGTTTTGCTTTAACTGTACCTGTCTTTTTAGCAGTTTTTGCCTTGGATTTTTCTGTATTTTTCTTTTCAGCAGTCTTTTTGGCTGCAGATGGTTTCTTTGCAGGCGCAGCAGCGGGTTTCTTTTTAGTAGCGACTGCTGTTTTCTTCTTTTTTTCACTAGCAGCAGCTACCTTTTTCTTTTCAGCGGCGGGTTTCTTCTTTTCTTTTGGCTCTTTGGAGGCAGCTGCTGACAATTTGAATGAACCAGCAGCACCCTTACCTTTTGGTTGAATTAATTTTCCACTATCTACGGCACTTTTTAAATATTTCTTTATGAAAGGCGATAATTTTTGAGCATCTACCTTATAAGTACTGGCAATATATTTTTTAATAGCAGAAAGAGATGAACCACCACGTTCCTTTAAAGTTTTAATAGCAGCATCAACCATTTGTTGAGTTGGAGGATGAGATGGCACAGTAGATGGTTTCTTTGCCTTGGGAGTAGTAGTTTTTTTAGCCTTTTTCTCAGCAGCTGGAGCGGCAGCAACAGGAGAGGCAGTATTTTCAACAACAGCGGTATCCGACATTTTGTATTTGTTTATTTTATTTTTTCACTTTTTTTAAACACACTTGTATATGGTAGTATAACTTTTCGATTGTGTGCACACACGAAATTTTAAGGTACTTTGTTATAATGAGAAGTTAATAGTAGTCGATAGCTATAATTTTTTAAATTTTTAGTGAGAGCATGAGTAAAATTCAACAAAAGTTTTCTACTTTTTTCTTATTTTTCTTTAATTTTTAATAAAAATTTTATAAATTTATTGCTATTCTTGATAGTATGGGTTTTCTAGATTGCATTTTATTAAAAATTATTTATATTGTTTTTGTCAAACAATATTTATCATCATTTTTGTGATAAGTTTTTGATACATTTACCATAAAATGTAAATAAAATGTTAATAAATTGTTACATTTTTAGGAAATTTTATAACCAAGTTGATTTTATAAGAATATTACAAATGTTTTTTAAATGATTGATTAAAAAAATTCTCATAATTTTAATTTTTAGATTTTTGAAAATTATTTTTAAATTTGCTGTATTACTTGGTGATTTTTCTTGTTTTGCCACTGTGAATTTGCATTGTTTACATTTTTTCATAAATTTAATCAAATATCAAAAATAATAAAAAATTTTAGCCACATATCCAAATAATATTTATGACATTTTTCTAAAATAATTTCATAAAAGTTTTTCTTAAGTATTTTTCTTATTTTGTCACTTTAAATATATACTGTTTACATTTTTTCTATTTTTGGTCCACAAATTTAAGCAAATATAAAAAAATATTTAATGAAATTTTTCGCAATAAATCCTTATAATATCATAAATATCTTTCTAAAGTAATTTTATAAACATTTTTGTTAAATATGAAAACAAAAATTACTCTAAATTTAAAAACATTTTTAAGGAAAATACAAGTTTTTATAAATTTTCGATTAAAAAACTCTAATTTTGATATTTAGTCTCTCATTTTCTAAATTTCTTCAACACATCTTAAAACAATTTTTGTGAAATTATTTTCAATGTCATATGAAGTGTTAAACAAAATAAATTTCAATTTTTTTCAAAAAATTCTTTTTTAATGGAAATATATTATTAATTTCTTTGTTTATATTAAAAGTAGAAAAAAATTAAACTATTATTTCATAATATTCATATTATTTCTATTAAAATCCATAATTTCTATTAAAAAGTCAAATGAAAAAAGCCGACGGCAAAATTAATTGTTATGCCGACGGGAAAATATCATGTTATGCCGTCGGTAAAATAATGCTTCAACGAAAAATAAAATACTCTTTATAAATATGTTTATTGGCCCTTAAAAGAACCGATTCAGCATTGTTTACATAAATAAGAAAAAAAAAACTCTCTTTTTAAATTTTATTCAGTGG
Source organism: Lucilia sericata (assembly GCF_015586225.1). Classification (NCBI taxonomy): domain Eukaryota; kingdom Metazoa; phylum Arthropoda; class Insecta; order Diptera; family Calliphoridae; genus Lucilia; species Lucilia sericata. Next base: position 50,003 of record NW_023995480.1, on the reverse strand, counting down.
TCCTGAAAAGGACCGATTTTTTGTTACAATTCATCATCTCTATTTTCTTTCTTAAGCACGTTCACCACGAATACGTCTGGCCAATTGAATATCTTTCGGCATAATTGTGACACGTTTTGCATGAATGGCACACAAATTTGTATCTTCAAGTTCAAGTTCAAGTTTTATTGTTTCCAAAAATTCATTTACATTGCTTCTTAAGCTAAAATTCCTTATAATATCTTCCTAACACTATATCCATCTAAGACTTACTATAATTTAATTTAAATATTACAGCTTTGCCGTATTCAATCATCACATTAGAATTAATGTCCATTATCTACATTTCCGAAAAAAAGGAATAAAACGGAATACCATAGGATAAACTTATAAACTAACTTACAAACTAAATAATTCTTAAAACTAATTAACAAAAAAATGCAAAAATAAAAATAAAATAAAATAAAAATAATTCTGTTTCACAAAATCCATTATTGTAAAGTTATTGCTCGGTGTTGTACACCAGATCAGTCACATTAAGTGTGCCGACCCTTCTGTGATAAAACAAGAGGCCTGCACCTCCATATAAAATATTACCATTCCTAAGTTCCAACAGATCAAAAGGAGAGAAGTATCTATTCACATGCAGAGCCTCCAGATCAGGTAGATCCTGGAAACAATCTGCCACTAATTGGTTATCGAGGCGGGAAGATCGTTCAAGAAATTTAATGGCAGAACCAATCAAGAACGCGTCAACCCGCTCGAAGTCAATACCGCCATAAATTGTCCTACAAGAAGGACTACGGAAGTAGCCATTAGGTTGCATAGTGGGACGAAGACCCAGACAAGACGATAGAATTCGACGCTCCCATATCCTAAGCCTCTCCATCTGGTGAGATGATATCCCAAACCAGACTGGAAAGGCATAGGCTATGAGAGGTCTTATAATTTGCCTATAAACCAGGAGCCTGACCCTAGTGCTAAGTCCCGTCCTACGGCGGAGTAATCTGTAGTACATAAAATACACTTTTTTGACCTTATCCAAAATAAAGTCAATGTGCCTATAAAATTCAAAGTTTTCATGGAAAATCACGCCAAGGTACTTCATGCGATCAGAAGTTCTTATGACCTCACCACCAACGGTTAGATGTGGGATATAACCCCTAGCATTGGGGAAAAGTCGGCCACGTCTACCCTTAATCAAAACACTATCAGACTTACTAGCATTCAGTCTCAAGCCCCATTTGCCCAAATACTCATTGAGAGTACCCAAGTAAGCATTCACCCTACGATTCAGGGTTGACGCCCTCGGACCTTTCGCCGCAATTAGCATGTCGTCAGCATACATCAAAATAAGATCACCACTAGGAGGTTGAGGAATGTCAGATACCAGGATATTAAATAAAATGGGACCTAATAACGAACCTTGAGGAACACCAGCGACCACTTCCCTAGCCTCAGAAAATTCGGAACCTACTTTCACCCTAAAAGTCCGATCATTCAAGAAATTTGCCACCATCCGGCATGTATTACCGTCAAATCCGTACCCCAACATTTTAAAGATAATGCCCTTCTGCCATGCAGTGTCGAAGGCCTTAGCCAGATCCAAACTGACTGCCAAAGTCGGGTATCTGTCATTCAAACCCCTGGCCACATAATCCCCGAACACCGTAAGGGCATGGGAGGTAGAGTGACCACTCCTAAAACCAAATTGACTATCAGGTAAAACGCCACCGTCCAACAACCTATCAGATATTTTCGCCAATAGAAACGATTCCAGCAATTTACCAAAAGCCGATAGCATAGAAATCGGTCTATAACTCGCGACCTCTGTTGGATCGGATCCAGATTTCAGAATCGGCACCACCATTGCTACCTTCCAGTCCACAGGGAAATACCCGATGTTCAGACAGTGGTTGAAGAGAATCGCCAAGTATTTCCATGTCACCGAATCGGTCTTCTTCAGGACATAGTCAGGGATTCCATCTTGATTGCTGGATTTTTTGTTCTTCCTTGTTTTGAGGGCACTCCTAATCCGACTTGGTGTAATTAAGTCAATCCGAGTAGAGTGGTGATCAATCATATTAGAGCCATCAGCCAATGCGTCCGTTCCAAAGGTCAAGACTGGGATGTGGTTAGAAATTGTCGAGATCGTCTGTTCAACTGTATCAACCAAGGATGGTAAGCGTAAGTCTTCATTACCCCGGTGAATTCTATCAAAACCCTCGGCGAGTAATTCAGCCTTATCAGAGTCAATGGGAATAAGGGTCCCCCTAGAGTCCTTTAAGTCAGTTATATCCGTTCTCCTTCTTATGCCAGCACCCCTTTTAACCAGCCGAAAAGTCCTATTGTTCACTTCAATCTTCTGAAGAAAGTCACACCAATAGCTCTCCTCAAACACTGCGATCGCCCCTTGGATGATCCTGTCAAGGTTCCTAATTTCAGCCCTAAGAGTAGAACATCTGCTTGGGTCAATAGTCCTCCATAATGTCCGTCGTAGTCTTTTCTTTTCAGCGATAAAATTCAGGATGTTAGGTGGAAGCTGCAATAAACCTCTGTTACCCGAAGGTAATTTAGGAATAGCCTCATCCATCGCAGTCCTGAAGATGTTCTTCATCGCGGAGATACTCTCATCGATTTCCTGAGTATTAGCGTTCCTGTCAATTGGAAGTTGGCAGTCCGGAAGGTCCCTAGCCAGAATTGTGTTAAAACGTCGAATGTCCATTCGGTCAAAATTGAAATAAGTAGAGTTTGTGCATTGTTGTAATTCCCCCGATTCTACAACAATTTCCACAGCCCGATGGTCGGAATTGAAGTCAAAAGTCCTGAGTCCATTTGATGAAATTGGGGAAGGTCTAATGTCAGACGACACCAAAAAATAGTCCAAAAAGGAGGAAGAGTCACCAGATACTCGTGTTGGATCCGCAGTTCGTTGTACGTCCATGCCCGGACAAGACAGTAAAAATTCACGTAAGTTATGTCCACTACGATTGCAGACGTTACCTCCAAAGTATGAGTGCTTTGCATTCAGGTCTGCCCCAATCAAGAGACCCCCCCTGGAAGAAAGGTTCATAATGGGATCCAAGTCCGAAATGGAAAGCAAAACTTGTGGCCTCAAGTAGGCAGAAATGATCGTAACTGTGCTACCATCAGTTCTGCCAACCCTAACAGCCGTATTCTCGATAGCCCCCAAGTCCAGTGCAATTCTGGTAGAGCCTAAAGTTTCCCTCACGAGTACGGCAGTCCCCCCACCACGTTCGTTTTGTCGGTCTTGTCTGTATGTCCTATACCCCCTTATGTCCAGTGTATGTCTGGGAGATAGTTTATGTTCGGCTAGTAAAAGAACGTCCGGTCGATGTTCCCTTAAAAATAGGTCCAAGTAATGCCTCTTGTGTCTAGACACAATGGAGTTCACATTGATAAAAATACACTTAATAGAATTATCCATCATGCTGGAGTGAAATTAGCATCCCAAGTAGAGCCCGGGACTTCTCACCATCATCACTGAGAGAACGATATTCTCTAGCGAAACCCTTCAGTTTACCTAAACAATTCAACAGATCGCTACCAAATAAACGTCTGCAGTCAGAATCAATCAAATCAAAGTCAGCCCTGGCAGAAGACAATGAAATACTATTCCCCGGATGGGATCCTTCAGAAGTACCTGGAGCAGATGCAGTACGACTACTATTAACCGTATTTGAACGTACTGCTGACCTTGCGGCAGCAGCATACGATAAACCATTCACCCGTGGGGCCGACGTTCCACCAGTGGAACCCGAAGTCCTCTTGGCAGCAATCTTACGTAGGAGTTCCAAACGTTTTGGGCACTCCTTGGAGCCAGCAGTGTGACCTTCTGTGTCACAGTTCGCGCATCGTACTGGCAGTCCCACCCTTCTGACTGCTTGTCCCGTAATGGGATCCGTAGTCAGCGTTTCCATAGTGTTCCCATCCTTCGCGGGTACCTGACAATTCCCCGGGCCATGAGAATCCCCACACTTAACACACCTGTAAGGCATATTACAGTTCCTAGCCACATGACCAAAGCGCTGGCAGTTATAGCACTGGACTACATCCCGTTTGGCGTGCTTCTCCATGAAAACTCTACAATGTAGAATAAATCTAATTTCCTTAAAACCCCTAAGGTCAGACTCCCTACCAAGTTGGAATAACCACCTATCATTTCCAAGCTTATGCAGACCCATGATTCTAACGCTAATCTGAAGACCCTGCATATAGCCTAGCACCTCCTCCTTATCAAAAGAGTCAGAAAGACCTCTAATTATAATCGAAAAAGGCCTTTGAGCCTTTGGTGTATGTGTATAATAATGTACACCTTCTTCACTAAGCATTGCTTTCAATTTATCAAAATCTACCAAGGTGCAGACCCCTATATTGGTAACGTGTTTACCAAGAATTTTAATATTATAATCCTTATGACCAAGTAAATTTTCCAATTTAGTACTAATATGCTTAACATTAATATTATAGGTTGTTACAACCGGAACAGACTTACTCTTAGTCATAGCCTCATTAGTCTTCTTTACAGCTTTCGTAGATACCTTACTGGATCTCGGAGCATCCTTCGAAACGGCTTGTTGCTTTGTTGCAGTATTCATCGGCTTCTTAATAGCAGATGAGCCAGCTGTCGCATCAGCCAGGCCTTCCTTCAAAGTAACTACAGAGTCATTGGATTCTGAAGCGGAATCTGCAATCTCCATCTCGTCCTCGCTAGAGGAACTTTCGGACACATTCTTAGGGTCAAAACCTCCTCGTACTAAAGCATCAAGATTGTTCTGCAGTCGTTCGTTGTGACTTAGAACACTTTCAAGTCTCTTGTTCACTAGAGCAAGTTGCTCAGTCAAATGATCAATAATCTTCTGCTGATCATCATCTGACCCCACTCTGGGTCTTTTAGTAGGGTAAAGACTTTCGTCTTTCCCCATTTCAAATGTACACAATACGCAGAAGGGTAGTATCTATCCGCATTTAGCAACGGAATCAAAGAAATTTACCCAAATAGTTCACTTATAATAGCAAAATTAACAAATTTATCACTTTGTTGCCTCCTATGGGCTTCTCATTCATTCGAATGTCACAAAATAATCAATATAAGGCAGACTGCCTACTATTATGACCAGGCTTCTCAAAAAGTCTATGGCCCAAAATATTCACTGTATATAGCAAGTGCCTACTATTTTCAGCACGCTTCTCAATTTTCCGAGTGATACTAAATTTCACAATTTAACACAAAAAATTTATTTTACTTGTCCTTTTTCAAGTTCACTATATTTTAATCACTCTGCACTATAAAACACTTTTCACTATCTTCCGCTTTTAGAACTTGTCACGATCACTGTTAACACAAGACTCATGTGATTTTTTGTGTGATGATTTGTATCTTCGAAAAGACCAACCAAATATGCTTCACTGGCTTCTTGCAAAGCCATAACAGCAGAACTCTGGAAACGTAAATCAGTTTTGAAATCTTGAGCAATTTCACGAACCAAACGTTGGAATGGCAATTTACGAATCAACAATTCAGTACTCTTCTGATAACGACGAATTTCACGCAAAGCTACAGTACCGGGACGATAACGATGTGGCTTCTTAACACCACCAGTGGCTGGTGCACTTTTACGTGCAGCCTTAGTAGCCAATTGTTTACGTGGTGCTTTGCCACCAGTCGATTTACGGGCAGTTTGCTTAGTACGAGCCATTTTCACTTCACTTTAGTTAGTCACTTTTCTTTTTTTTCTTTAACACACACTTAAACACTGTTCACACAAGAATATTTTGGCTGCGCTTCGGATACCCGGTTTATATAGAAAATTTGTCTAAGCAATAAACAAGGGTGTGTGGCCATGTATTGTACATTTGGTGGTTGATTTGTTAAACGAACAAGAACAGAAATTTAGTATAAATACCAGTGATCACCGCTAAGAAATTATTAGTTCTTGTGAATCATTTGTGAAGTGTGTTTTAAGTGAAAAAAATAAAGTAAAAAATGACTGGTCGTGGTAAAGGTGGAAAAGGCTTGGGAAAAGGTGGTGCTAAACGTCATCGTAAAGTGTTGCGTGATAATATCCAAGGTATTACCAAGCCAGCTATTAGACGTTTGGCTCGTCGTGGTGGTGTAAAACGTATTTCTGGTTTGATTTACGAAGAAACTCGTGGTGTCTTGAAGGTCTTTTTGGAAAATGTTATCCGTGATGCTGTCACCTACACTGAACACGCCAAGAGGAAAACCGTTACCGCTATGGATGTCGTCTATGCATTGAAGAGACAAGGTCGTACTTTGTACGGTTTCGGCGGTTAAACATTCATCATATTTTTATATTTTGCGGACAATTTTTAATAGAAAACTAAAACAATCGGTCCTTTTCAGGACCACAAAATGTATTTTAAAAGAGATTTTTATTTATTACAAACTACTAAATATTATTCAAAAATATGAAAAATTATACCATATATAGTATTTGACTTTGAGATTTTTTTTATTTATTTGAGTATGATTCAAATATATTTTAAAATAATCATATTTTTTGGTTTTTTATACAATATTTGTGTAGAAAATTTCGTTTGTTTACAATTTATTTTGCTAAATGAACATTTTTCACACATTTCTTTATAATTTATGCATTTCTTTACCTAAAACCTTTTAAAACAAAAATTAAATTTTGCCGACGGCAAAACGATATATTTTGCCGACGGCAAAATTAAATGTTTTTATAAGAACATTTTTTTATTTTTTTTTTTTTCTATAAAATGTCTATTAAAAATACTTTTAAATAGAATAAAAAATAGATAATTTTTATTATTATTTTATAATCAATTTTAAGCATAAATGTTTTGACAAAGAAAATAATAAACATAAAATTTCTTAGTTTTGCTTCAGTTACGGATATAACAATAAAAAAAATAAAAAAAGAAAACAAATTTCTAAACTGTACGTAGGTTAGGTTAGGTTGTTGAGGCAGTCGGTCCTTCGACCGACTCACTTGGGTCCTTATGGTCCCGTTGTGATACCCTATAGCGGATCCTACGAGAGGAAAACCAAAACCTATGGGACATTACATGTCCGTGTTCGATATGGTATTAAACCAGCCTGAGGCACGAATGAACGATTCTATCTTATATACGTCAATATTTGATAGAGCCGCAAGTTCATGCAGTATTGGACTGCCTAGAAACTCAGTCCTGATATTTGCTAGGGCGGGGCAGAGACAGAGGAAGTGTTCAACAGTTTCCTCTTCATCCTCGCTCTGACAGCTCCTGCAGAAATCATTGTATGGAAGATTTAATCTTCTTGCATGCGCACCTATAGTACAGTGCCCTGTTAGGATGGATACCAATATACGTAATCTCATCCTTGAAAGCCCCATCAAGCAAAAAGACCTTCGTTCATCATAGAGAGGCCAGGTCATTCTTGATATAGAGCAATAGGTCAGTGATGACCATCTGGTCTGCGCAGACCCATATAGTTCATGCTGAATAAAGGCCTTACAGCATGAAAGCGGAATACCAACCAGTGTGTCAGTATCCCATGTGTTGAGGCGTGAACCGGCTTTTGCTAGTTCGTCCGCTTTTCTATTTCCGGGAATATTAGAGTGACCCGGTACCCAGAGTAGCTCCAGGCACGAATGGTTCGCCATCTCGTCAAGAGACACCCGACATTCGCGAACCAGTCTGGATGTCGTATAGACACCAGATAGAGATTTAATGGCAGGTTTACTGTCAGTACAGATTCGGATATTACCGTTGCATATCCTATAGTACCTCATCCAGTTAACCGCTCTTTTTATGGCTGAGATTTCAGCCTGTATGACGCTGCAGTAGTCATTCAGCCTAAAACATACCGCTTTGTTTAAGCGGGGGATAAAGAAACCACCACCCACGCCTTTAGTGGACTTAGATCCATCAGTAAAGATGTCAAGTGTTTCACCTTCTGAGAAGGATGGTTCGTTTGACATCTTAACTGTGAATTTTTTGTCCGGAAGGGTCGTGGGAGAGCAGTAATCGATATTCTCGGGGATGTAACTGTACGTAGAGAAAAGCGAAATGTGTACACGAAAACAATTCCATCATCGGCATACAAACAAAGATTCGTATTGAAATAGTAACAACAACATTGTTATTTTTTGATGTAGCTACAGTTGTTTGTGTAAAAGCAAAACAAACAAGAGTAGGGATGATTGAGATTTAAACGATTTTTGAGAATAAAAGTAATATTCATAGAATAGGAGAATTATAAAGAACTGTATTGCATGTATATTATATAAGTAATATTAAGGGAATATTAAAAAACTAAATTTATTTGTATATATTTTAATAAATTGTAATTTATAAAACAAAATTTTTCTCTTTTTGAAAATGAATTTGTCGTCCTGAAAAGGACGGATTGTTCTATTTTTTGTTATACGATGGTCTGTATTATATTTTCTCGATGTTATTTCTTTAGTCTTGATTAATTTAGGCTTTCTTTTCTGTTTTCTTGGGCAAAAGTACAGCTTGAATGTTTGGCAAAACACCACCTTGAGCAATCGTTACACCAGATAATAATTTGTTCAGTTCTTCGTCATTACGAATAGCCAATTGCAAATGACGGGGAATAATTCTGGTCTTTTTGTTGTCACGAGCAGCATTACCAGCCAATTCAAGAACTTCAGCAGCCAAATATTCCATAACGGCAGCTAAATATACTGGAGCACCGGCACCAACACGTTCAGCATAATTGCCTTTACGTAACAAACGATGTATACGACCGACGGGAAATTGCAAACCAGCACGATTTGAACGAGACTTTGCCTTGCTCTTAACTTTTCCACCTTTACCACGACCAGACATTTTTCACTTTATTATTTTTAGTTAACACTTCACTTTAGCACTGAATACACAAAACTAATATCATTTCAACACAAGTAATCGAGTATTTATACTTTTTCTGCTTACTAGTAATACGTTTAGGGGTTGATTATCTACACACGAAAATAAGTAAATAAACCAGTATATTGTACACACAAAAAAGGTATATAATGTGTACATATTGAGTTGAATTTTAAAATTTGTGAACAGTGTTAAAAGTGTTTGTGAAGTGTAAACTACTAAAAATTAATTAAATTGTGAAAAATGCCTCCTAAAGCAAGTGGAAAAGCAACCAAGAAGGCTGGCAAAGCCCAAAAGAATATTAGTAAAAGTGATAAGAGCAGAAAACGCAAGCGTAAGGAAAGTTATGCTATCTACATTTACAAAGTATTGAAGCAAGTACATCCTGATACTGGTATTTCATCAAAGGCCATGAGTATCATGAACAGTTTTGTTAATGATATTTTTGAACGTATTGCCGCTGAAGCATCTCGTTTGGCTCAATACAATAAACGTTCGACCATCACCAGTCGGGAAATTCAAACTGCCGTTCGTCTATTGTTGCCCGGTGAATTGGCTAAGCATGCCGTCAGTGAGGGTACCAAGGCTGTCACCAAATATACCAGTTCCAAGTAAATTTAATTTACTTAAATCGCCGTTTAATTCTTTTTCCTATTACAAAAGGCCCTTTTCAGGGCCACAAAATACATTTAAAAAGAGTTATTTATTGTTTAAAACATATATATTTTTTCATTACATAATAAAAATTGTGATTATTGTAAAAATTTTCATATGTTCCAAGTAAATTTACTTTTATCTCCGTTTGATTCTTTTTTTATTATTACAAAAGGCCATTTTCAAGGCCACAAAATACATTTAAAAAGAGTCATTTATTGTTTAAAACATATAATTTTTCATTGCACAATAATAAATGTGATTATTGAAAAATTTTTCATTATTTTTATTTAATAAAACGAACGAAACAGTATTTTATTTCAAATTTGCTTTCAAATTTTATAACTGACAAATTTTGATTTTATTTATCAAATTCACAAACCAAACTGTGTTGGTTTGTGAATTTGACAATTTTAATAAAAATGGTATGAATTTTTACTATTTTAGAGCAAGGGTGTTATCGGATACTTAATTTTTAAATTTGGTGAAGTTGTTACAACTTATGAAATTTAAAAAGTTTTTTTTTTTAAATATTTAAAATTAACGATTTAATTCATAAAAAATACTAAAACTATCAATCCTATTCTGAAGAAAATGAATAATGAACAAATTTTCTATACAAAATCAAAATTTTATATTTATTTCATTTAATTCTTATTGTATTAGGTAAATTATTTCATTTGAATATGTAAAAATGTTTTTGTTTTGATTTTTCTTACTTACCAATAGTTTAAGAAGAAATTTTCTTTTACTTTTAATATTTGTACAAAATCCAACTCATTAAATAGTTTTTTTTACGATTCCATTACCTACTGTTTACTTAGTCTACTGAGTTTTATTTTATTAGTTTGTGTTTTACCGACGGCTTATGTGAAATTTTCATTGTAATTACAATTAAAATACACTAAAAAATGTGATTATTGTCAAATTTGTCATTATTTTTATTTAATAAAACGAACGAAAAAATATTTAATTTCAAACTGCTTTCAAATTTTATAACTGACAAAATTTGATCTTATTTATCAAATTCACAAACCAATCGATGTTGGTTTGTGAATTTGACAATTTAAATAAAAATGGTATGTGTTTTTTACTATTTTAGACCAAGAGTGTTATCTACACTAATTTTTTGAAATAAGTTAAGTTATTCGTTAATTATGAAATTTTAACAGTTTTTATTTTTGAAAATATAAAAAATTAACGATTTATTCATCTTATTCGTATTGTTTATTCAAACAAAATAATTTTTGGGAATTATTTTGTCAATTATTTCATTTGAATATGAAAAAATGTTCTTTATTGTTTTGATTTTTCTAATTTTCCAATAGTTTAAAAAGAATTTTCATTTTACTTTACTCTTAAAATAACCCAACTCATTAAATATTATTTTATGATTCCATTACCTCATTAAATATTATTTTATGATTCCATTACCTATTGTTTACTTAGTCAATTGAGATTAAATGAGTTTTAGTTTATTAGTTTGTGTTTTACCGACGGCTTATGTGAAATTTTCATTGTAAATAAACATTTTTTCCTACCTATATGTGTATTTTTGTCCCTTTTCATAGCGATTATTCTTACTATTTTTATTTTATTTTGTGAAATATTTTAATAATATACAAGTTTTGAATTTGTAATTTAATCTCTTTTGTTGAAAAAATTTGTAGCCCTGAAAAGGGCTGTTTTAGATAATAGTACTTTTTGCAATATTAAAAATAAATTAGATTTACTTTTTGACTGCGGCCTTTTTGGCAGCTGGTTTCTTTGCTGGCGATGTTGCTTTTTTGGGTTTGGCTGCAGCTGCGGTTTTTGCTTTGGGCGCTTTTGTTTTAGTTGCTGGTGCCTTTTTGGCGGGTTTTGCTTTAACTGTACCTGTCTTTTTAGCAGTTTTTGCCTTGGATTTTTCTGTATTTTTCTTTTCAGCAGTCTTTTTGGCTGCAGATGGTTTCTTTGCAGGCGCAGCAGCGAGTTTCTTTTTAGTAGCGACTGCTGTTTTCTTCTTTTTTTCACTAGCAGCAGCTACCTTTTTCTTTTCAGCGGCGGGTTTCTTCTTTTCTTTTGGCTCTTTGGAGGCAGCTGCTGACAATTTGAATGAACCAGCAGCACCCTTACCTTTTGGTTGAATTAATTTTCCACTATCAACGGCACTTTTTAAATATTTCTTTATGAAAGGCGATAATTTTTGAGCATCTACCTTATAAGTACTGGCAATATATTTTTTAATAGCAGAAAGAGATGAACCACCACGTTCCTTTAAAGTTTTAATAGCAGCATCAACCATTTGTTGAGTTGGAGGATGAGATGGCACAGTAGATGGTTTCTTTGCCTTGGGAGTAGTAGTTTTTTTAGCCTTTTTCTCAGCAGCTGGAGCGGCAGCAACAGGAGAGGCAGTATTTTCAACAACAGCGGTATCCGACATTTTGTATTTGTTTATTTTATTTTTTCACTTTTTTTAAACACACTTGTATATGGTAGTATAACTTTTCGATTGTGTGCACACACGAAATTTTAAGGTACTTTGTTATAATGAGAAGTTAATAGTAGTCGATAGCTATAATTTGTTAAATTTTTAGTGAGAGCATGAGTAAAATTCAACAAAAGTTTTCTACTTTTTTCTTATTTTTCTTTAATTTTTAATAAAAATTTTATAAATTTATTGCTATTCTTGATAGTATGGGTTTTCTAGATTGCATTTTATTAAAAATTATTATATTGTTTTTGTCAAACAATATTTATCATCATTTTTGTGATAAGTTTTTGATACATTTACCATAAAATGTAAATAAAATGTCAATAAATTGTTACATTTTTAGGAAATTTTATAACCAAGTTGATTTTATAAGAATATTACAAATGTTTTTTAAATGATTGATTAAAAAAATTCTCATAATTTTAATTTTTAGATTTTTGAAAATTATTTTTAAATTTGCTGTATTACTTGGTGATTTTTCTTGTTTTGCCACTGTGAATTTGCATTGTTTACATTTTTTCATAAATTTAATCAAATATCAAAAATAATAAAAAATTTTAGCCACATATCCAAATAATATTTATGACATTTTTCTAAAATAATTTCATAAAAGTTTTTCTTAAGTATTTTTCTTATTTTGTCACTTTAAATATATACTGTTTACATTTTTTCTATTTTTGGTCCACAAATTTAAGCAAATATAAAAAAATATTTAATGAAATTTTTCGCAATAAATCCTTATAATATCATAAATATCTTTCTAAAGTAATTTTATAAACATTTTTGTTAAATATGAAAACAAAAATTACTCTAAATTTAAAAACATTTTTAAGGAAAATACAAGTTTTTATAAATTTTCGATTAAAAAACTCTAATTTTGATATTTAGTCTCTCATTTTCTAAATTTCTTCAACACATCTTAAAACAATTTTTGTGAAATTATTTTCAATGTCATATGAAGTGTTAAACAAAATAAATTTCAATTTTTTTCAAAAAATTCTTTTTTAATGGAAATATATTATTAATTTCTTTGTTTATATTAAAAGTAGAAAAAAATTAAACTATTATTTCATAATATTCATATTATTTGTATTAAAATCCATAATTTCTATTAAAAAGTCAAATGAAAAAAGCCGACGGCAAAATTAATTCTTATGCCGACGGGAAAATATCATGTTATGCCGTCGGTAAAATAATGCTTCAACGAAAAATAAAATACTCTTTATAAATATGTTTATTGGCCCTTAAAAGAACCGATTCAGCATTGTTTACATAAATAAGAAAAAAAAAACTCTCTTTTTAAATTTTATTCAGTGGTCCTGAAAAGGACCGATTTTTTGTTACAATTCATCATCTCTATTTTCTTTCTTAAGCACGTTCACCACGAATACGTCTGGCCAATTGAATATCTTTCGGCATAATTGTGACACGTTTTGCATGAATGGCACACAAATTTGTATCTTCGAAAAGACCAACCAAATATGCTTCACTGGCTTCTTGCAAAGCCATAACAGCAGAACTCTGGAAACGTAAATCAGTTTTGAAATCTTGAGCAATTTCACGAACCAAACGTTGGAATGGCAATTTACGAATCAACAATTCAGTACTCTTCTGATAACGACGAATTTCACGCAAAGCTACAGTACCGGGACGATAACGATGTGGCTTCTTAACACCACCAGTGGCTGGTGCACTTTTACGTGCAGCCTTAGTAGCCAATTGTTTACGTGGTGCTTTGCCACCAGTCGATTTACGGGCAGTTTGCTTAGTACGAGCCATTTTCACTTCACTTTAGTTAGTCACTTTTCTTTTTTTCTTTAACACACACTTAAACACTGTTCACACAAGAATATTTTGGCTGCGCTTCAAGTTTCAAGTTTCAAGTTTATTTTCCAAAAGTTTTAGTTTTACATATAGCTCTTAAGACTAAGTTTATATTCATACTTTTCCCTTACATACTAATGTACATTTCATGGGCTTATCATATTATTTATAATTATATATATTTATAGCTGTACTAATAAAATAATCTTTTATATATTAATCTCATTTCAGATGAAAAATCTTCAAAATTCTCCGAAAAAGGGAAAAAAAGGAGAAACTCTTCAGACTTACAAACTAATACTAACAATAAAATAAAATAACTTAAAAATAGGGAAGAAAATTATATACAAAATAGTGTAGAAATATTTACAAAAGAGAAAAAAAAAAAGAGAGAAAAATATATTTACAAAAGGAGAGGCCAAAGGCCTATTGCGCAGTATTATATACTACATTTTCAATGTCAAGAGTACCTATTCTCCTGTGGTAGAAAAGTAGGTTTGCACCCTCGTGGAGAAGACCAGCTTCTCTCAAGGATATAAGATCCACCGGGGACATATATCTCGAATTTCCCACAGCCGCCATATTCCCTGCCCTCTCAAAACATTCCTGAACTAGACTGTTCTCTAGAGAACGAGCCTTTTCAAGAAATGACAAAGCCAGTCCAGTCATGAATGAATCTATCCTTTCAAAGTCAATCGCCCTATATATTGACCTACATGAGGGTCTACGAAAAATGCCATCAGGTCCCCTTTTACGTCTCAGTCCCAGGCAAGCCACCAGAATTCGCCTCTCCCATACCCTAAGCCTTTCCATCTGTGCAGAAGATATTCTGAACCAGATAGGAAAGGCGTAGGATATGAGAGGACGTATTACCTGCCTATATAGTAGTAATCCTACACTCCTATCAAGGCCCCTTCCATGACCAAGTATTCCCCGATACGATGCATACGCACGCTTAGTGCGCTGCAGTATGTGGTCAACGTGACGATAGAACTCAAAGTTCTCGTGGAATACCACCCCAAGATACTTCATCCTGTCCGATACAGGAAGCCATTCATTCCCAATCCTAAGAGAAGGTATGAATGACCTACTGTTCGGATACAGGTATTTACGTCTGCCCTTTATCATGACAGCAACCGATTTCCTCACATTCAGATGAAGTCCCCACTTGGAGAAGTATTCCGCAAGCCTAGCCAAATATACGTTCACCCGAGCATTAACCGTCCTGGCCCTTGGTCCCGATGCCGCCATGAGGATATCATCTGCATATAAAAGCAGAAGGTCGCCTTCAGAAGGCGGGGGGATATCACTCATGAGGACATTGTACAATACAGGACCCAATAAAGAACCCTGAGGCACTCCTGCAACCACCGATCTCTCACCGGATCGGGAATCTCCCACTCCCACGCAAAATTTCCTGTCCCTTAGAAAATCAGACACCATCCTACACAACCCTCTGTCGAGACCCTTGTCCAAAAGCTTATAGACAATGCCATCCTGCCAGGCAGTGTCAAAAGCTTTCTCGAAGTCGAGACTCACCGTCATTGTAGGGTATCTCTTGTTAAGACCCCTTGACACATAATCTGCAAAGACCATGAGCGCGTGAGAGGTGGAGTGTCCCTTCCTGAAGCCAAATTGGGAATCTAAGAGGGAATTGTCCCCAGTCAGTCCATCAGTCAGTCTAGTGAGTATGAAATACTCAAACAGTTTCCCCAGTGGTGATAAAAGAGATATCGGCCTATAACTACCACAATGCCTGGGGTCAGATCCTGGTTTGAGTATTGGCACAATCAATGCCCTTTTCCATGCCTCGGGAAAATAACCAATATTAAGGCAGTGGTTGAACAGTATCGCCAGAAAGCGCCAGGTGTGGTGGCGTATTTTTTTCAAAACATAATCTGGGATACCGTCCAATCCACTGGACTTTTTATTAGACCTTTTTCTCAAGGCATCTCCGATTGATTCTGGTCGAATGAAACCAAGTTCATTCGGATCAGTGCCATTCGCAAGAGTATTGCCTCCAAATACCGTCAAAGGACCTCCCTGCCCTAGGGTCGCAATCCTATCCTTCACAGTGTCAGTAAAAGCGTCAGTGCCCGTTCTCTGTCCACGTTGATGTACGTTATAAAATTGGTCTGCCAGCAGATCAGCCTTTACATTATCGTCCGATGTCAAATTTCCCCCTAATTCAATTAGATCGCTTACTGTATTCCGTTTGTTAAGTCCAGCTGCTGTCTTGATTTTCCTAAAAGTCTTGTCATTTATCCGTATGTTACCGAGGAAATCCTCCCAGTGTCTGCGTTCGTATTCGGCAATGGCGCCCTGAATTATCCTATCAATATTACGTATGTCAGCTCTCAAAATGTTAAATCGGGTGGGGTCCTCACATCTGTGCAGTGTTCGTCGCAGTCTCTTCTTTTCAGCTATAAAGCCTAGAATATGGTCTGGTAGTCTCAATAGTCCTTTGCGTCCCACAACAACCTTAGGGATAGAGAGATCCATGGCGTTTCTGAAGGCTTGGCCCATCAGTTCAATGCAATCATCGATCTCCCTTTTGCCTACATTTCTATTGTCAGGTAATATGCATTCGTCTAGTCTTCTGTTTAAAAGTGTGTTAAATCGGTCCCTGTCCATTTTGTCATAGTCAAATATAGTCGGTTTAATCCGACCAACACAGTCATCAACACCAAAAATACATTCCACAGCCCTGTGGTCAGACTCGTAATCAAGCGTCCGTAGTCCATTCCCGGTCAAAAGTGGAGTCATGTCAGCAGATGTCATAATTATATCTATGAAGGAGGAAGATGTCGTACCAATCCTCGTCGGTCCATCAGTAGGTCGAATATGCAATTCCGGACTCGCAAGAAGGAGATCATGAAGGACCCTACCACTACAATTAGTGACCGTGTCCCCCCAGTGCGGGTGTCTGGCATTCAGGTCAGCCCCAATTACCACAGCACCCTCACTGACGAGATCGATCACTGGTCCAAGCTCCGCAACAGACATTGTGCCCTGCGGTCTACGATATAATGCAACAACGATCATAGAATGACCATTCACCCTACGAATCCGAACCACAGTATTCTCAATGGAACCTGTGTCAATAAGTACCCTTTCACAAGAAAGAGTATCTTTGACCAGGACAGCCGTTCCTCCCCCATGTCCAGATTGTCTATTCTGTCGAAATGTTAAGTAGCCGTCAAGGTCCAACTTATGGCAAGGACTAAGTCTGTGTTCGGCCATAAGCAAAACGTCCGGTCTATGTTTGTCCAAAAATAGTCTGAGATAGTGTCTTCTGTGTCGGGAGACAACCGAATTTGCGTTTATGAAGATACACTTCAACGACCTAGCCATCATGCTGTAATATCATCAACATGCCCAATAGAGCCCTAGATTTACTCTCGTCGTCCTTAAGCCCACGATATTCACGAGCAAAACCCCCAATTTTACCAATACACTGGAGCAAACCCCCACCAAAGAAACGTTTGCAATCCCTATCCATAAAGTCAAATTGCGAAAGTGAATTCGCAACAGTCGGTTCAGAACCAGCCGCAGCTGTTCCAGAAGAAACCCTAGGAATGTTCGAAGACACAGCCGAGGCATACGACACACCAGGTCTAACAACGCCAGTAAAAGGCTGACGCTGTTGACCACCAACCTGACGTAGTTGTCCATTACCCCCGCGTGCAGTCCTTTTCTCCTGTACTTTGCGAAGAAGTTGTACTCTACGGGGACATTCTTTGGAACTAGCCACATGTCCCTCAACCCCACAATTCACACACTTAACTGGAAGCCCTATCCTCCTAATAGCCTGACCAGTGACTGGATCCGTCGCAAGTGTCTCCCTGGTATTCTCACCCTTTGAAGGTATCTCACAATTACCAGGGCCATGAGATGCGCCACATTTGACACATCTATATGGCATCTGGCAATTGGTCGACACGTGACCAAATCGTTGGCAATTGAAGCACTGGGTGATAGCCCCCCTCTTATATTTCCGTATATTAACACGGCAACGTAATATATAGCGTATCTCGCAAAATGCAGCTATGTCCGTGTCGCGTGAAAGGCGTAGAAGCCACCTATCCCCATTAAGTTTAACTAGACCTAATATGCTGTCCTTAATATGCAGACCCTCCAAATAGCCCATCACATCGTCATGAGTATATGTCCCAGAAAGACCATCTACAACAACCGAGTAAGGCCTTTGACCCTTCGGTGTATACGTGTAATAGTTGACCCCGTGGTCCCTGAGCAAAACCTTTAGCTTCTCAAAGTCCGCGAGAGTGCAAACCCCTATATTCGTGGCATTTTTGCCCATAATCTTCACATTATAATTACTATGACCTAAAGTATTGTCAATAATCTCAGTCATATATTTAACATTAATATTGTAAGTTGTTATAACTGGAACGTTCTTCGACTTACTTTTTTCATCCTTTTTCGGTGTAGCTCCACTGCAACCAGGGGCTTCGTTTAAATTGGTGGCAGGCTTCCCATCAACAGCAGGAACATCCTCAGTAGTTGTCATTTCAGAGATGTCGTCTGAAAAATCCCCATCAAGATCTCCACCAACAGCACCATCTTCAATGCCAGCTCCGGCTTTAGCTTGGCTTATATTAATTGCCCCAGCAGCAAGGGACTTGTTCTTCTTCTTCTTTTTTTGTTTCTTCACGTTTTTCTTGTTGAGAACTGGTTTCATGGCCGCCAGTTCATCTTCACTTACAGGAGTGCTCATTAAAGAAGAGCCATGTCCTGCGTTCACAATTGCATCCAATCTTTTCTTTAAATTTTCGACTTCCAAACGAAGTTCGTTAATTACATTGTCCTTCGCGTTGAGTATTTGTTGGAATTCTTCACCAGAATCCACAACCCTTTGCCTTTTATAAGGGTGCATTTTCTGCTCTTCAGCCATATTCACCAATATCTATCTGCATAGCAGAATAATCGATATTCAGTAAATAGAATATATATTCGTTCACAAATGTCCAAAAATAAATGTTCACTTGCACAAAATAAGAATTTGTTGCCTCCTATGGGATTCTCATTAAATCTAATGAGGTTGTATAATATCAAATAAGGCAAGTTGCCTACTATTTCGACCACGCTTCTCAAAAAGTCAATGGACCACTTTCACAATTTAAATTTATGCAATGCCTACTATATTCGGCTCGCTTCACAAAATTGCCTTTAAGCTTATATTTCAAAAATTTTTTTTTTCCTTTTGCACTTTCTATAACCAAGTCACTTTTCAGTTATTACTCAAAACACTTCACTAGATCACTGTTAAACACAAACTATCAGGCAGCTGCTGACAATTTGAATGAACCAGCAGCACCCTTACCTTTTGGTTGAATTAATTTTCCACTATCAACGGCACTTTTTAAATATTTCTTTATGAAAGGCGATAATTTTTGAGCATCTACCTTATAAGTACTGGCAATATATTTTTTAATAGCAGAAAGAGATGAACCACCACGTTCCTTTAAAGTTTTAATAGCAGCATCAACCATTTGTTGAGTTGGAGGATGAGATGGCACAGTAGATGGTTTCTTTGCCTTGGGAGTAGTAGTTTTTTTAGCCTTTTTCTCAGCAGCTGGAGCGGCAGCAACAGGAGTGGCAGTATTTTCAACAACAGCGGTATCCGACATTTTGTATTTGTTTATTTTATTTTTTCACTTTTTTTAAACACACTTGTATATGGTAGTATAACTTTTCGATTGTGTGCACACACGAAATTTTAAGGTACTTTGTTATAATGAGAAGTTAATAGTAGTCGATAGCTATAATTTGTTAAATTTTTAGTGAGAGCATGAGTAAAATTCAACAAAAGTTTTCTACTTTTTTCTTTTTTTTCTTTAATTTTTAATAAAAATTTTATAAATTTATTGCTATTCTTGATAGTATGGGTTTTCTAGATTGCATTTTATTAAAAATTATTCATATTGTTTTTGTCAAACAATATTTATCATCATTTTTGTGATAAGTTTTTGATACATTTACCATAAAATGTAAATAAAATGTCAATAAATTGTTACATTTTTAGGAAATTTTATAACCAAGATGATTTTATAAGAATATTACAAATGTTTTTTAAATGATTGATTAAAAAAATTCTCATAATTTTAATTTTTAGATTTTTGAAAATTATTTTTAAATTTGCTGTATTACTTGGTGATTTTTCTTGTTTTGCCACTGTGAATTTGCATTGTTTATATTTTTTCATAAATTTAATCAAATATCAAAAATAATAAAAAATTTTAGCCACATATCCAAATAATATTTATGACATTTTTCTAAAATAATTTCATAAAAGTTTTTCTTAAGTATTTTTCTTATTTTGTCACTTTAAATATTTACTGTTTACATTTTTTCTATTTTTGGTCCACAAATTTAAGCAAATATAAAAAAATATTTAATGAAATTTTTCGCAATAAATCCTTATAATATCATAAATATCTTTCTAAAGTAATTTTATAAAAATTTTTGTTAAATATGAAAACAAAAATTACTCTAAATTTAAAAACATTTTTAAGGAAAATACAAGTTTTTTTTAAATATTCGATTAAAAAACTCTAATTTTGATATTTAGTCTCTCATTTTCTAAATTTCTTCAACACATCTTAAAACAATTTTTGTGAAATTATTTTCAATGTCATATGAAGTGTTAAACAAAATAAATTTCAATTTTTTTCAAAAAATTCTTTTTTAATGGAAATATATTATTAATTTCTTTGTTTATATTAAAAGTAGAAAAAAATTAAACTATTATTTCATAATATTCATATTATTTGTATTAAAATCCATAATTTCTATTAAAAAGTCAAATGAAAAAAGCCGACGGCAAAATTAATTGTTATGCCGACGGTAAAACATCTTGTAATGCCGACGGGAAAATATCATGTTATGCCGTCGACAAAATAATGTTTCAACAAAAAATAAAATACTCTTTATAAAAATGTTTATTGGCCCTTAAAAGAACCGATTCAGCATTGTTTACACAAATAAGAAAATATGAAAAAAAAAATTTTTTTAACCTATGGTAGTAAATTTTCATATCAAAAATTGCACTATCTCTTTTTTAAATTTTATTCAGTGGTCCTGAAAAGGACCGATTTTTTGTTACAATTCATCATCTCTATTTTCTTTCTTAAGCACGTTCACCACGAATACGTCTGGCCAATTGAATATCTTTCGGCATAATTGTGACACGTTTTGCATGAATGGCACACAAATTTGTATCTTCGAAAAGACCAACCAAATATGCTTCACTGGCTTCTTGCAAAGCCATAACAGCAGAACTCTGGAAACGTAAATCAGTTTTGAAATCTTGAGCAATTTCACGAACCAAACGTTGGAATGGCAATTTACGAATCAACAATTCAGTACTCTTCTGATAACGACGAATTTCACGCAAAGCTACAGTACCGGGACGATAACGATGTGGCTTCTTAACACCACCAGTGGCTGGTGCACTTTTACGTGCAGCCTTAGTAGCCAATTGTTTACGTGGTGCTTTGCCACCAGTCGATTTACGGGCAGTTTGCTTAGTACGAGCCATTTTCACTTCACTTTAGTTAGTCACTTTTTTCTTTAACACACACTTAAACACTGTTCACACAAGAATATTTTGGCTGCGCTTCGGATACCCGGTTTATATAGAAAATTTGTCTAAGCAATAAACAAGGGTGTGTGGCCATGTATTGTACATTTGGTGGTTGATTTGTTAAACGAACAAGAACAGAAATTTAGTATAAATACCAGTGATCACCGCTAAGAAATTATTAAACACATAGTTTGTGTTTAACAGTGCTCGAGTGAAGTGTTTTAAATAATAACTAAAAAGTGACTTGTAATTAGAAAGTGTAAAAGCGAAAAAAAAATTTTTTCGACATATAAGCTTAAAAGAAAATTTGTGAAGCGAGCCGAATATAGTAGGCATTGAATATATTTCAATTGTGAAAGTGGTGCATTGAATTTTTGAGAAGAAATAGTAGGCAGCCTGCCTTATTTGCTATTATAAGCTCATTTGATTTATTGAGAAGCCCATAGAAGGCAACGAATTTGAACTTTTTGAGGACGAGAATATATTTTGGTAAAAGTCGATTATTCTGCTATGCAGATAGACATTACTGAATATGGCTGAGGATGGTAAAATATATCCTAGTAAGCGGCAAAGGGTGGATTCTGATGAAGAATACCAACAAATTATCAACTCTAAAGATAGAGTTATTGATGAACTTCGTTCGGAAGTTGATACTTTGAAGAAGAGGCTGGATGAAATTATAAATGCAAGACATGGCTCATCCTTAATGAATACGCTTGTGAGTGATGACGAACTGGAAGCTATGAAACCAGTTCCCAGCAAGAAGAACGGTAAGAAGCAGAAAAAGAAGAAGAAGAACAAGTCCCATGCTGCTGGGGCAATTGTTTTGGGCCAAGCTAAAGCCGGAGCTGGCATTGAAGGTGGTGCTGATCATGATGGTGATCTCCCAGATGACATCTCCGATATGTCTACTATTGAAAGTATTCCTGTTCCTGATGGTAAGCCTGCAGCTAACATGACTGAAGTCCCTGGTTGCTCTGGAGCTATGCAGAAGAAGACGGAGAAAAGTAAGTCGATAAAAGTACCAGTTGTAACAACATACAATATTAATGTTAAGTATATGTCTGAGATTATTAATAGTACCTTAGGACATACTAATTATAATATGAAGATTTTGGGCAAAAATGCCACGAACATAGGGGTTTGCACCCTCGCGGATTTTGATAGGCTGAAGGCTCTACTCAGGGACCACGGGGTCAATTATTATACTTACACACCAAAGGGACAAAGGCCTCTGTCGGTTGTTATAGAGGGACTTTCTGGCACTTACAGCCATGATGATGTAATGGGATACCTGGAGGGCTTGCATATTAGGAACTCTATACTAGGTCTAGTTAAGCTTAATGGGGATAGGTGGCTTCTACGCCTTTCGCGGGATACAGATGTGGCGGCATTTTGTGATGTCCGTTACATATTACGTTGCCGTGTGAACATACGGAAGTATAGGAGGGGGGCTATTACCCAATGTTTCAATTGCCAACGCTTTGGCCATGTATCTACGAATTGCCAGATGCCATATAGATGTGTCAAATGTGGCGAATCTCATGGTCCTGGTAATTGCGAGATACCTGCAAAGGACGATAATACCGGGGAAACAGTGGCGACAGACCCAGTTACTGGACAGGCTGTTAGAAGAGTAGGACTTCCGGTGAAGTGTGTAAATTGCGGTGTTGAGGGACACGTGGCCAGTTCCAGGGAATGTCCCCGTAGGATTGAACTGCTGCGAAAGGTGCAGGATAGGAGGACCACTCGAGGGGGTAATGGACAACAGCGTCAGGGTAATGTACAATTACGTCAGTCTGCTGGGAAGGTTAAACCTGGTATGTCATATGCATCGGCTGTGACATCCAATGTGCCTAGGGTTTCTTCGGTGACTTTTACTGGAGCAGCCTCGGCTGTTCATGAACCGACTGTTGCGAACTCACTTTCGCAATTTGATCTTGTGGATAAGGACTGCAGACGCTTCTTTGGTGGGGGTTTGCTTCAGTGCATCGGCAAAATTGGGGGCTTTGCTCGCGAATATCGCGGGCTGAAGGACGACGAAAGCAAATCTAGGGCTCTCTTGGGCATGTTAATGATGCTACAGAACAATGGCTAGGTCGTTAAAATGTATATTTATAAATGTTAATAGGGTTGTTTCCCGACACAGAAGACACTACCTGAGACTATTCTTGGACAAACATAGACCCGACGTTTTGCTTGTGGCTGAACATGGACTTAG
Organism: Lucilia sericata; assembly: GCF_015586225.1. Classification (NCBI taxonomy): domain Eukaryota; kingdom Metazoa; phylum Arthropoda; class Insecta; order Diptera; family Calliphoridae; genus Lucilia; species Lucilia sericata. The sequence continues at coordinate 26,360 of NW_023995480.1, read as the reverse complement.
TCCTTGCCATAAGCTAGACATTGACGGTTACTTAATTTTCAGACAGAATCGACAATCTGGACGTGGGGGAGGTACTGCTATCCTGGTCAGGAATACTCTTTCTTGTGAAAGGGTGCTCATTGATACAGGTACAATTGAGAACACTGCAGTTCGAATTCGTAGGGTGAATGGTCATCCTTTGATTGCTATTTCATTATACCGTAGACCACAGGACACAATGTCTGCTGTGGAACTGGGACCGGTGATCGATCTCGTCAGTGAAGGTGGTGTGGTAATTGGGGCTGACCTGAATGCCAGACACCCACACTGGGGGGACACGGTCACCAGTTGTAGTGGTAGAGTTCTATATGATCTTCTTCTTGCGAATCCTGAATTGCATATTCAACCGACTGATGGACCAACTAGGATATGTGCGACAACATCCTCCTTCATTGACATAATTATGACATCTGCTGACATGACACCACTTGTGACTGGTAATGGCTTACGGACACTTGATTTTGAATCTGACCACAGGGCTGTGGAATGTATTTTTGGTATTGATGACTGTATTGGTCGGATTAAACCGACTAGATTTGACTATGACAAAATGGATAAAGACCGATTTAACAGACTCTTGACCAGGAAACTTGACGAATGTGTACTGCCTGACAATAGAAATGTAACTGAAAGGGAGATCGATGATTGCGTTGAACTTATGGGCCAGGCCTTTAGAAACGCCATGGATCTTTCTATTCCTAAGGTTATTGTAGGACGTAAAGGGCTACTGAAACTACCTGACAATATTCTTGGCTTTATAGCGGAGAAAAAGAGACTAAGACGAATACTACACAGATGCGAGGATCCTACTCGACTCAACATATTGAAGGCTGACATACGTAATCTTGACCGGATAATTCAGGGCGCCATTGCCGAATACGAACGCGGACACTGGGAGAATTTTCTGGGTAACATACAGGTAAATGACAAGACTTTTAGGAAAATTAAGACTGCTGCTGGACTTAACAAACGCAATACGGTGAACGATTTGATTGACTTACGGGGAAATTTGACATCGGACGATAATGTGAAGGCTGATCTGCTTGCAGATCAGTTTTATAACGTACATCAACGTGGACAGAGAACGGGCACGGACGCTTTTACTGACACTGTGAGGGATAGGACTGCATCCTTAGGACAGGAGGGTCCTTTAACGGTCTTTGGAGGCAATACTCTTGCGAATGGCACTGATCCGAATGAACTTGGTTTCATTCGACCAGAGTCAATCGGAGATGCCTTGAGGAGAAGATCCAATAAAAAGTCCAGTGGATTGGATGGTATCCCAGATTATGTTTTGAAAAAAACTCGCCACAACACCTGGCGCTTTCTGGCGATACTGTTCAACCATTGTCTAAATATTGGTTATTTTCCCAAGGCATGGAAAAAGGCATTAATTGTGCCGATACTAAAACCGAAATCGGATCCTAAACAGTGCAATAGTTATCGACCGATATCCCTTTTATCACCTTTTATGAAACTACTGGAACATTTTCTTTTGACTAAACTTACAGACGGTTTGACTGGGGATAACTCCCTCTTGGACGGACAATTTGGTTTCAGGAAGGGGCACTCTACTTCTCATGCGTTAATGGTCTTTTCTGACTATGTCACAAGGGGTCTTAACAACAGATACCCTACGATTGCTGTTAGTCTGGACTTCGAGAAAGCTTTTGACACTGCCTGGCAAGAGGGCATTGTTTGTAAGCTCTTGGATAGGGGACTCGATAGGGGATTGTGTAGGATGGTGGCTGATTTCCTTAGTAATAGGAAATTTGCCGTAGGAGTGGGAGATTCTCAATCTAGCGAGAGATCTGTAGTTGCGGGGGTACCACAGGGCTCTTTATTGGGTCCTGTACTCTACAATGTCCTCATGAGTGATATCCCCTCGCCTCCTGAGGGCGACCTTCTGCTTATATATGCAGACGATATACTCATGGCGGCATCGGGACCGAGGGCTAGGACGGTGAATGCACGGATGAATGCGTATTTGGCTGTACTCGCGGAATACTTCTCCAAATGGGGTCTTCGTCTCAATGTGAGAAAGTCGGTTGCTGTGATGATCAAGGGCCGACGTAAGTACCTGTATCCGAACAGTAGGTCATTCATTCCTTCTCTTCGGATCGGGAATGAATGGCTTCCTGTATCGGACAGGATGAAGTACCTCGGAGTGGTATTCCACGAGAATTTTGAGTTCTATCGCCACATTGACCACGTATTGGAGCGCACGAAACGTGCATACGCATCATACCGTGGGATTCTTGGCCATGGAAGGGGCCTAGATAGGAGAGTAGGTCTTCTTCTGTATAGGCAGGTAATTCGTCCTCTCATCTCCTACGCCTTTCCAGTCTGGTTCAGAATATCTTCTGCACAGATGGAAAGGCTTAGGGTATGGGAGAGACGAATATTGGTCGCATGTCTGGGACTTAGGAGGAAGCGCGGTCCGGATGGGATCTGGCGCAGGCCTTCTTGCAGATCCATATACAGGGCAATAGGCTTTGAGAGGATAGATGCGTTCATGACCAGGACGGCTATTTTATCCATGGAAAAGGCTCGTTCTTTAGAGAACAGTCTCGTCCATGGATGTTTTAGTAGGTCAAGGGATATTCAATCTGTGAGTGCGTCTCGATATATGTCCCCGGTGGACATTCTGACTCTAAAGGAAGCTGGCCTTCTTTATCAGGGTGCAAACCTACTGTTCTTCCATAGGAGAATAGGTACATTAGACCTAGTTAATGTTGTGTATAATACTGCACAATAGGCCATATGCCTTTACTTTGTAAATATCTATCTATTATCTTTTGTATATAATTATCTTCCCTAGTTTTAAGCTTTTATTTATTTAGTATAAGAATTAGTTTTAGGTTGGAGTTTGATCTCTTTTTTTCCCTTTTTTAGAGAATTTTATCTAAATGATTTAATGTAAAATGTAAAAATGTAAATGATTATTTGTCAGCAATGCTATAAATATGTACCAGTCAAATTTGATATGTCCATGGAATGTACACTAGTACGTAAGGAATAGATTTAATATAAAAGTAGTTTTAATGGAAACATGTGTAATGAAAATTTTTTGGAAATAAATGAAATGAAATGAAAATGAAACTAAGAAATTATTAGTTCTTGTGAATCATTTGTGAAGTGTGTTTTAAGTGAAAAAAATAAAGTAAAAAATGACTGGTCGTGGTAAAGGTGGAAAAGGCTTGGGAAAAGGTGGTGCTAAACGTCATCGTAAAGTGTTGCGTGATAATATCCAAGGTATTACCAAGCCAGCTATTAGACGTTTGGCTCGTCGTGGTGGTGTAAAACGTATTTCTGGTTTGATTTACGAAGAAACTCGTGGTGTCTTGAAGGTCTTTTTGGAAAATGTTATCCGTGATGCTGTCACCTACACTGAACACGCCAAGAGGAAAACCGTTACCGCTATGGATGTCGTCTATGCATTGAAGAGACAAGGTCGTACTTTGTACGGTTTCGGCGGTTAAACATTCATCATATTTTTATATTTTGCGGACAATTTTTAATAGAAAACTAAAACAATCGGTCCTTTTCAGGACCACAAAATGTATTTTAAAAGAGATTTTTATTTATTACAAACTACTAATATTATTCAAAATTAGTTTATTAATCCAAATAAAAGGATATGAAAAATTATACCATATATAGTATTTGACTTTGAGATTTTTTTTATTTATTTGAGTATGATTCAAATATATTTTAAAATAATCATAATTTTTGGTTTTTTATACAATATTTGTGTAGAAAATTTCGTTTGTTTACAATTTATTTTGCTAAATGAACATTTTTCACACATTTCTTTATAATTTATGCATTTCTTTACCTAAAACCTTTTAAAACAAAAATTAAATTTTGCCGACGGCAAAACGATATATTTTGCCGACGGCAAAATTAAATGTTTTTATAAGAACATTTTTTTATTTTTTTTTTTTTTTCTATAAAATGTCTATTAAAAATACTTTTAAATAGAATAAAAAATAGATAATTTTTATTATTATTTTATAATCAATTTTAAGCATAAATGTTTTGACAAAGAAAATAATAAACATAAAATTTCTTAGTTTTGCTTCAGTTACGGATATAACAATAAAAAAAATAAAAAAAGAAAACAAATTTCTAAACTGTACGTAGAGAAAAGCGAAATCTGTACACGAAAACAATTCCATCATCGGCATACAAACAAAGATTCGTATTGAAATAGTAACAACAACATTGTTATTTTTTGATGTAGCTACAGTTGTTTGTGTAAAAGCAAAACAAACAAGAGTAGGGATGATTGAGATTTAAACGATTTTTGAGAATAAAAGTAATATTCATAGAATAGGAGAATTATAAAGAACTGTATTGCATGTATATTATTAAAGGGAAATATTAAAATAACTAAAATTTATTTGTATATATTTTAAATAAATTGTAATTTACAAAACAAAATTGTTCTCTTTTTGAAAATGAATTTGTCGTCCTGAAAAGGACGGATTGTTGTATTTTTTGTTATACGATGGTCTGTATTATATTTTCTCGATGTTATTTCTTTAGTCTTGATTAATTTAGGCTTTCTTTTCTGTTTTCTTGGGCAAAAGTACAGCTTGAATGTTTGGCAAAACACCACCTTGAGCAATTGTTACACCAGATAATAATTTGTTCAATTCTTCGTCATTACGAATAGCCAATTGCAAATGACGGGGAATAATTCTGGTCTTTTTGTTGTCACGAGCAGCATTACCAGCCAATTCAAGAACTTCAGCAGCCAAATATTCCATAACGGCAGCTAAATATACTGGAGCACCGGCACCAACACGTTCAGCATAATTGCCTTTACGTAACAAACGATGTATACGACCGACGGGAAATTGCAAACCAGCACGATTTGAACGAGACTTTGCCTTGCTCTTAACTTTTCCACCTTTACCACGACCAGACATTTTTCACTTTATTATTTTTTAGTTAACACTTCACTTTAGCACTGAATACACAAAACTAATATCATTTCAACACAAGTAATCGAGTATTTATACTTTTTCTGCTTACTAGTAATACGTTTAGGGGTTGATTATCTACACACGAAAATAAGTAAATAAACCAGTATATTGTACACACAAAAAAGGTATATAATGTGTACATATTGAGTTGAATTTTAAAATTTGTGAACAGTGTTAAAAGTGTTTGTGAAGTGTAAACTACTAAAAATTAAAATTGTGAAAAATGCCTCCTAAAGCAAGTGGAAAAGCAACCAAGAAGGCTGGCAAAGCCCAAAAGAATATTAGTAAAAGTGATAAGAGCAGAAAACGCAAGCGTAAGGAAAGTTATGCTATCTACATTTACAAAGTATTGAAGCAAGTACATCCTGATACTGGTATTTCATCAAAGGCCATGAGTATCATGAACAGTTTTGTTAATGATATTTTTGAACGTATTGCCGCTGAAGCATCTCGTTTGGCTCAATACAATAAACGTTCGACCATCACCAGTCGGGAAATTCAAACTGCCGTTCGTCTATTGTTGCCCGGTGAATTGGCTAAGCATGCCGTCAGTGAGGGTACCAAGGCTGTCACCAAATATACCAGTTCCAAGTAAATTTAATTTACTTAAATTGCCGTTTAATTCTTTTTCCTATTACAAAAGGCCCTTTTCAGGGCCACAAAATACATTTAAAAAGAGTTATTTATTGTTTAAAACATATATATTTTTTCATTACATAATAAAAATTGTGATTATTGTAAAAATTTTCATATGTTCCAAGTAAATTTACTTTTATCTCCGTTTGATTCTTTTTTTATTATTACAAAAGGCCATTTTCAAGGCCACAAAATACATTTAAAAAGAGTCATTTATTGTTTAAAACATATAATTTTTCATTACACAATAATAAAAATGTGATTATTGACAAATTTTTCATTATTTTTATTTAATAAAACGAACGAAACAGTATTTTATTTCAAATTTGCTTTCAAATTTTATAACTGACAAATTTTGATTTTATTTATCAAATTCACAAACCAAACTGTGTTGGTTTGTGAATTTGACAATTTTAATAAAAATGGTATGAATTTTTACTATTTTAGAGCAAGGGTGTTATCGATACTTAATTTTTAAATTAGGTGAAGTTGTTAACAACTTATGAAATTTAAACAGTTTTTTTTTTTTGAAAATATTTAAAATTAACGATTTAATTCATAAAAAATACTAAAATTATCAATCCTATTCTGAAGAAAATGAATAATGAACAAATTTTCTATACAAAATCAAAATTTTATATTTATTTCATTTAATTCTTATTGTATTAGGTAAATTATTTCATTTGAATATGTAAAAATGTTTTTGTTTTGATTTTTCTAACTTACCAATAGTTTAAGAAGAAATTTTCTTTTACTTTTAATATTTGTACAAAATCCAACTCATTAAATAGTTTTTTTTTACGATTCCATTACCTACTGTTTACTTAGTCTACTGAGTTTTATTTTATTAGTTTGTGTTTTACCGACGGCTTATGTGAAATTTTCATTGTAATTACAATTAAAATACACTAAAAAATGTGATTATTGTCAAATTTGTCATTATTTTTATTTAATAAAACGAACGAAAAAATATTTAATTTCAAACTTGCTTTCAAATTTTATAACTGACAAAATTTGATCTTATTTATCAAATTCACAAACCAATCGATGTTGGTTTGTGAATTTGACAATTTAAATAAAAATGGTATGTGTTTTTACTATTTTAGACCAAGAGTGTTATCTACACTAATTTTTTTAAATAAGTTAAATTATTCGTTAATTATGAAATTTTAACAGTTTTTATTTTTGAAAATATAAAAAATTAACGATTTATTCATTTTATTCGTATTGTTTATTCAAACAAAATAATTTTTGGGAATTATTTTGTCAATTATTTCATTTGAATATGAAAAAATGTTCTTTGTTTTGATTTTTCTAATTTTCCAATAGTTTAAAAAGAATTTTCATTTTACTTTACTCTTAAAATAACCCAACTCATTAAATATTATTTTATGATTCCATTACCTCATTAAATATTATTTTATGATTCCATTACCTATTGTTTACTTAGTCAATTGAGATTAAATGAGTTTTATTTTATTAGTTTGTGTTTTACCGACGGCTTATGTGAAATTTTCATTGTAAATAAACATTTTCTCCTACCTATATGTGTATTTTTGTCCCTTTTCATAGCGATTATTCTTACTATTTTATTTATTTTGTGAAATATTTTAATAATATACAAGTTTTGAATTTGTAATTTAATCTCTTTTGTTGAAAAAATTTGTAGCCCTGAAAAGGGCTGTTTTAGATAATAGTACTTTTTGCAATATTAAAAATAAATTAGATTTACTTTTTGACTGCGGCCTTTTTGGCAGCTGGTTTCTTTGCTGGCGATGTTGCTTTTTTGGGTTTGGCTGCAGCTGCGGTTTTTGCTTTGGGCGCTTTTGTTTTAGTTGCTGGTGCCTTTTTGGCGGGTTTTGCTTTAACTGTACCTGTCTTTTTAGCAGTTTTTGCCTTGGATTTTTCTGTATTTTTCTTTTCAGCAGTCTTTTTGGCTGCAGATGGTTTCTTTGCAGGCGCAGCAGCGGGTTTCTTTTTAGTAGCGACTGCTGTTTTCTTCTTTTTTTCACTAGCAGCAGCTACCTTTTTCTTTTCAGCGGCGGGTTTCTTCTTTTCTTTTGGCTCTTTGGAGGCAGCTGCTGACAATTTGAATGAACCAGCAGCACCCTTACCTTTTGGTTGAATTAATTTTCCACTATCTAACGGCACTTTTTAAATATTTCTTTATGAAAGGCGATAATTTTTGAGCATCTACCTTATAAGTACTGGCAATATATTTTTTAATAGCAGAAAGAGATGAACCACCACGTTCCTTTAAAGTTTTAATAGCAGCATCAACCATTTGTTGAGTTGGAGGATGAGATGGCACAGTAGATGGTTTCTTTGCCTTGGGAGTAGTAGTTTTTTTAGCCTTTTTCTCAGCAGCTGGAGCGGCAGCAACAGGAGAGGCAGTATTTTCAACAACAGCGGTATCCGACATTTTGTATTTGTTTATTTTATTTTTTCACTTTTTTAAACACACTTGTATATGGTAGTATAACTTTTCGATTGTGTGCACACACGAAATTTTAAGGTACTTTGTTATAATGAGAAGTTAATAGTAGTCGATAGCTATAATTTGTTAAATTTTTAGTGAGAGCATGAGTAAAATTCAACAAAAGTTTTCTACTTTTTTCTTATTTTTCTTTAATTTTTAATAAAAATTTTATAAATTTATTGCTATTCTTGATAGTATGGGTTTTCTAGATTGCATTTTATTAAAAATTATTCATATTGTTTTTGTCAAACAATATTTATCATCATTTTTGTGATAAGTTTTTGATACATTTACCATAAAATGTAAATAAAATGTCAATAAATTGTTACATTTTTATGAAATTTTATAACCAAGTTGATTTTATAAGAATATTACAAATGTTTTTTAAATGATTGATTAAAAAAATTCTCATAATTTTAATTTTTAGATTTTTGAAAATTATTTTTAAATTTGCTGTATTACTTGGTGATTTTTCTTGTTTTGCCACTGTGAATTTGCATTGTTTACATTTTTTCATAAATTTAATCAAATATCAAAAATAATAAAAAATTTTAGCCACATATCCAAATAATATTTATGACATTTTTCTAAAATAATTTCATAAAAGTTTTTCTTAAGTATTTTTCTTATTTTGTCACTTTAAATATTTACTGTTTACATTTTTTCTATTTTGGTCCACAAATTTAAGCAAATATAAAAAAATATTTAATGAAATTTTTCGCAATAAATCCTTATAATATCATAAATATCTTTCTAAAGTAATTTTATAAAAATTTTTGTTAAATATGAAAACAAAAATTACTCTAAATTTAAAAACATTTTTAAGGAAAATACAAGTTTTTATAAATTTTCGATTAAAAAACTCTAATTTTGATATTTAGTCTCTCATTTTCTAAATTTCTTCAACACATCTTAAAACAATTTTTGTGAAATTATTTTCAATGTCATATGAAGTGTTAAACAAAATAAATTTCAATTTTTTTTCAAAAAATTCTTTTTTAATGGAAATATATTATTAATTTCTTTGTTTATATTAAAAGTAGAAAAAAATTAAACTATTATTTCATAATATTCATATTATTTGTATTAAAATCCATAATTTCTATTAAAAAGTCAAATGAAAAAAGCCGACGGCAAAATTAATTGTTATGCCGACGGGAAAATATCATGTTATGCCGTCGGTAAAATAATGCTTCAACGAAAAATAAAATACTCTTTATAAATATGTTTATTGGCCCTTAAAAGAACCGATTCAGCATTGTTTACATAAATAAGAAAAAAAAAACTCTCTTTTTAAATTTTATTCAGTGGTCCTGAAAAGGACCGATTTTTTGTTACAATTCATCATCTCTATTTTCTTTCTTAAGCACGTTCACCACGAATACGTCTGGCCAATTGAATATCTTTCGGCATAATTGTGACACGTTTTGCATGAATGGCACACAAATTTGTATCTTCGAAAAGACCAACCAAATATGCTTCACTGGCTTCTTGCAAAGCCATAACAGCAGAACTCTGGAAACGTAAATCAGTTTTGAAATCTTGAGCAATTTCACGAACCAAACGTTGGAATGGCAATTTACGAATCAACAATTCAGTACTCTTCTGATAACGACGAATTTCACGCAAAGCTACAGTACCGGGACGATAACGATGTGGCTTCTTAACACCACCAGTGGCTGGTGCACTTTTACGTGCAGCCTTAGTAGCCAATTGTTTACGTGGTGCTTTGCCACCAGTCGATTTACGGGCAGTTTGCTTAGTACGAGCCATTTTCACTTCACTTTAGTTAGTCACTTTCTTTTTTTCTTTAACACACACTTAAACACTGTTCACACAAGAATATTTTGGCTGCGCTTCGGATACCCGGTTTATATAGAAAATTTGTCTAAGCAATAAACAACATTATTGGTTGTGTGATCAGTGAACGTGTGCAGTGCTCTGAGCGGATAATCAATAATTTTTTAAAAGTGCTTTGTAAAAGTGAGAAGCCTAGCTTTTATAGTAGGCAGTGAACATTTTTAAGTGACATTTGAAAAAGTGAGAAGCCTGGCTACTATAGTAGTCATTGTGAAATATCATTAAGCCCTCAGGATTGTGAGAATCCTATAGGAGGCAGTGAAAGTGAAAAGACACTATAATACTTAATTTTGCCATTTGAGTGCAATTTTGGGACATATATTCGTGTGAATAGACATTTTATTGTATTGTGATTAAGATTTGATTATTTCGTACCCTTGATAGGGTGCGAATAGAACTTATTCACCATGGGGGAGGATGAAGATCTGAACCCACACAAGAGAGCCCATTCTGGAGTGACCATGAGTGATCTCCAGCGTATAATTGAAGAGCAGAGCCGTGAAATGGCTGAACTTCGTGCCGAGAATGCAAAATTGCATGAGGCTATGAATGGATTTTTGAATAGTGGTGATGTTAAATTCTCCACAGAGGAGAATATTACGACTGAGGACGACATGGTCGTTGATGAACCAGTTGCAAAGAAGGTGAGGAAAGTTAAGAAGCAGAAGAAAAGCAAAAAGTCTTCTGGTAAAAAATCGAAGAATGAGAAAAACCAGGCTAAAGCCGTAGCTGGTTCAACTGCTGCCATTGATAAAGGTGCTGTTAGGAAGAATGTTGTTGCTGAAAACGCAGCTGCCTCTTTTGAAGGTCTAGATGACAACTTTAATGATAATGTTCCTGGTTGCAGTCAAGCTCAACGGGATAATGCTGTAAAGAATAGTATAAGTAAGTCTAAAAATATTCCGGTTATTACTGCTTATAATGTTAATATTAAGGAGATTACTCAGGTTATTGACCAGGCCCTAGGCCATTGTAATTATAACATTAAACTGATGGGTAGGAATGCTACGAATATAGGGGTTTGCACCCTCATAGATTTTCAAAAGTTGAAGACACTACTTGTTGAACGGGAGGTGAATTATTTTACGTATACCCCTAAGGGGTTAAGACCATATTCATTGGTCATTGAGGGTCTGTCGGGGACCTACACTGTAGATGATGTGAAGGGCTATCTGGGCGGTCTTAAGATCAAACTTGAGATTATTAGGATAGTGAAATTTAATAACGATAGGTGGCTCTTGCAACTTTCGCGTGAGTCTGATATTGATTCCTTTTTGGACTTACGCTACATTTTACGTTGTAGGGTGAACATTAGGAAGTTTAAGAGGGGGGCGATCACGCAGTGTTTTAACTGCCAGCGTTTTGGCCATACATCGACGAATTGCAATATGCCATACCGCTGTGTTAAATGCGGGGCATCTCATGGCCCGGGGAATTGTAGTATTCCCCCTAAGGGCAATGATAATGACGAGACTCTTGTGACTGATCCTGTCACTGGACAGGTAGTTAGACGAGTAGGGCATGTTGTCAGATGTGTAAATTGCGGCGTGGATGGTCACGCTGCCAGCTCGAAAGAGTGTCCACGCAGGATTGAATTACTGCGTAAGATCGAGGCGAAGAGAACGTCTAGTGGACAGAATGGGGGATTACACCGACCTATGTCTTCGAACGTTAGGGCTGGTTTTTCGTACGCCTCTGCTGCGGCGGCTGGCACGTCTAGTGGTGCCACTACTAGTGGTTCGTCAGGTAGCGCATCTGGCCCTGGGGTGGACTTGAAGGGTGCTTTAGCACAGTTTGATTTTATAGACAAGGACTGCAAACGCTTTTTTGGTGGTGGGTTGCTCAATTGTCTGACGAAGATTGGTGGTTTTGCGCGCGAATATCGTGCGTTGAACAACGATGAGGCTAAATCCCGTGCTTTGCTGGGAATGTTAATGTCACTCCAACACAATGGCTAGGACAATTAAATGTATATTCATCAATGTGAATTCGGTCGTCTCGAGACACAAGAGACACTATTTGGGACTGTTTTTGGACAGACATAAACCGGACATATTGCTTATGGCGGAACACGGACTTAGTCCTCGTCATAAGCTGGACATGAGAGGATACTTGACATTCAGACAGAACCGACAGAATGGACGAGGAGGGACAGCAATACTCGTTAGGGACAGCCTTTCGTGCGAGAGAATTTTAATAGATACTGGGAGGATTGAGAACACTACAGTACGCATTCACAGGGTGAGTGGTGGTGCCTTAACTGTGGTGTCTTTATACCGTAGACCGCAGGACTCACTGCTAGCTGGAGATCTTAACTCGATCGTGGAGCTTTCGAATGATGGTGGCGTGGTGATCGGAGGTGATCTAAATGCCAGACACTCATTCTGGGGTGATACGGTCACAGACTCTAGTGGTAGAGTTCTGCGTGATCTACTGCTGAATAGCCCTAATTTGCAAATACATCCAACTGATGGCGCCACGAGGATCACTGCTCACTCTTCCTCGCACATTGACGTTATTATGACTTCTGTGGACATGGTTCCACTATTGACAGGTGATGGACTCAGAACGCTCGACTACGAATCGGACCATAGGGCGGTGGAAGCCATATTTGGCATAGATGACTGTGTTGGACGTATTAGACCAACTAGATTTGACTTTGACAGAATGAACCGTGTACGTTTTAATACCATACTATCTGAACGATTGACGGAATGTTCTCTACCAGTGGACAGAAATGTGACTGAGGGTGAAATTGACGAATGTATTGAATCTATGAGTCAGGCCTTTAGAAGTGCAATGGACGCATCTATACCAAAGATCCCAGTGGGTAGAAGGGGACTTATTCAACTTCCGCCAAATATCTTGCACTTCATTGCTGAGAAGAAGAGACTGCGTCGTCTGGCACATAGATGTGAAGACCCAATACGCTGTGCTATCGTAAAGGCTGACATTAGGAACCTGGACAGAATAATACAAGGCGCAATTGCCGTACATGAACGTGAACACTGGACGAAATTCTTGAGTAACATAAAACTAAACAACAGAACGTACAGGACAGTTAAGACAGCTGCCGGACTTAATCGACATGTAGGGGTACATGATTTGGTTGATATGGAAGGCTCATTAGTCTCTGATGATGTAGGAAAAGCTGCCATCCTGGCAGAACACTTCTCTCACGTACAATATGGACAAGACTCAACTAATGATCCATTTTCCGAGACTGTTAGGGACAGAGTATCTACACTACGTAACAGAACACCTCTGAATACTTTTGGTAACGATATTACTGCGGACGGAGTGGACTCAAATGGACAGGGCCTGATTACGGCCGGGATGATTGGGGCTTACTTGAAAAGGAGGGCCAATAAAAAATCTTGTGGACCAGACGGAATTCCTGACATAGTACTGAAGAGGACACGTACTGTAACATGGACATTCTTGGCGACATTGATGAACCATTGCGTGAATATAGGTTACTTCCCGAGGGCTTGGAAAAAGGCTTTGGTTGTCCCAATACTTAAACCTGGATCTAACCCTGGACAGAGTGGTAATTATCGGCCCATTTCTCTTCTCTCTCCTTTTGGTAAACTTTTGGAGAGATTTATTTTGGATAAGATTAATGACAGGATTTCCGATGGTGACATCCTGGCTGACTGTCAATTTGGTTTTAGAAGAGGGCACTCGACCAATCACGCCCTAATGGTTTTTTCGGACTACGTTTCCCGTGGTCTGAATAAAAGACACCCTACCATTGCGGTCAGCCTGGATTTTTCCAAGGCCTTCGACACAGCTTGGCAGGAGGGCATCTTGTTTAAGATGATTGAAATGGGCTTCGATAGGAACACCTGTAGGATGGTGTGTGATTTCCTTACGGATAGATCATTTAGTGTCAGAGTAGGTGAGGCTAAGTCGGACAGTAGAATTGTGTCAGCGGGCGTTCCACAGGGATCTTTGTTGGGGCCAGTGTTGTACAATATTTTCCTGTCTGATATACCCAAACCACCAGAGGGTGGGCTCTCACTGATCTATGCGGATGACATCTTGATCGCGTCATCGGGTCCCCGGGCGAGGATAGTTAACAATCACGTTAATGAATATCTGGCGATATTGGCACCATATTTCGCGAAATGGCGTTTGCGACTGAATATGGATAAGACAGTGGCTGTGATGATTAAGGGGAAGCGTAAGTTCTTGTACCCCAATAGCAGGTCTTTCATTCCATCCATATGGATTGGTGATGAGTGTGTTAGGGTGTCTGACAGGTTCAGATATCTGGGTGTGATCTTTCATGAGAATTTTGAATTCTACAGGCACGTGGACTATATTTTGCAATCCACCAAGCGTACCTACGCGATGTATAGGGGTATCCTCGGACGTCAGGGGCTAAATAGGCAAATAGGACTTCTGCTCTATCGCCAGATAATTCGACCACTTATGTCCTACGCCTTTCCAATCTGGTCCAGAATTTCATCTGCCCAGATGGAGAGGCTTAGGATATGGGAAAGAAGGATTCTGGTAGCATGCTTGGGTCTAAGGCGTAAGCTCGGACCTGATGGCATCTACCGGCGTCCATCATGTAGGTCGATTTATAGGGCGGTAGATTTCCAGAGAATTGACGCCTTTATGATCGATAGGGGAATCAGATTTCTGGAAGGAGCTCGTTGTCTACAGAACAATTTAGTTAGGGAATGTTTTGTAAGGTCGGGTGATCTGGAGACTGTCTTGGCATCACATTACCTGTCCCCGACCGACCTTCTGATTTTGAGTGAGTCTGATCTTCTCTATGAGGGTGCAAATCTCTTGTTCTATCACAGGAGGATAAATACCTTTGATATACGTAACGTGGTTTACAACACCGCTCAGTAGGCCATGGGCCAATCTTTTGTGAATATTTCCTTCTTTTGTACATATTCTACTATATCTTTTGTAAATAATTTTTCATTCTTATATTAGTTTTAAGTTTAGTTTTAAGTAAAATTGAATGCCTCCTTTTTTTACCTTTTTTTATGGAATTTTTTACGAAGAGTGATACATTAAATGTAACTTATATAAATTTATTATAATATGGTAAATGCTATATATGTAATTAGTGCTATTTGATAAGTTCTTGCAAAGCACACAGTGCGCGAGGAAAAAATATTTAAATGGATAGTTAGTTTTAAGTCGACATATGTAAATTGATTTTTTTGGATATTAATAAATGAAATGAAATGAAAAAGCAATAAACAAGGGTGTGTGGCCATGTATTGTACATTTGGTGGTTGATTTGTTAAACGAACAAGAACAGAAATTTAGTATAAATACCAGTGATCACCGCTAAGAAATTATTAGTTCTTGTGAATCATTTGTGAAGTGTGTTTTAAGTGAAAAAATAATCTAAAAAAATGACTGGTCGTGGTAAAGGTGGAAAAGGCTTGGGAAAAGGTGGTGCTAAACGTCATCGTAAAGTGTTGCGTGATAATATCCAAGGTATTACCAAGCCAGCTATTAGACGTTTGGCTCGTCGTGGTGGTGTAAAACGTATTTCTGGTTTGATTTACGAAGAAACTCGTGGTGTCTTGAAGGTCTTTTTGGAAAATGTTATCCGTGATGCTGTCACCTACACTGAACACGCCAAGAGGAAAACCGTTACCGCTATGGATGTCGTCTATGCATTGAAGAGACAAGGTCGTACTTTGTACGGTTTCGGCGGTTAAACATTCATCATATTTTTATATTTTGCGGACAATTTTTAATAGAAAACTAAAACAATCGGTCCTTTTCAGGACCACAAAATGTATTTTAAAAGAGATTTTTATTTATTACAAACTACTAAATATTATTCAAAAATTCGTTAGTTTATTAAATCCAAAATAATAGGATAATTATGAAAAATTATACCATATATAGTATTTGACTTTGACATTTTTTTTTATTTATTTGAGTATGATTCAAATATATCTTAAAATAATCATAATTTTTGGTTTTTTATACAATATTTGTGTAGAAAATTTCGTTTGTTTACAATTTATTTTGCTAAATTAACATTTTTCACACATTTCTTTATAATTTATGCATTTCTTTACACTAAAACCTTTAAAAAAAAAATTAAATTTTGCCGACGGCAAAACGATATATTTTGCCGTCGGCTTTAAGAAATGTTTTTATAAGAAATTTTTCAAAAATTCGTTTTAAATAATTTTTATAAATTAGTTTTGCATTTTAATGTCATAAAAATTTAAATTTATTAATTTCTAATATACGATCATATATCATACATATTAAATTATATGATACATAAACATGAATAATAAAATCATACAGACTGTACTGTATTCGTAACAATGCAAAGTATACATAAAACGAAACACATGAACAAACAAGAAGAATCAAAAATATGTCTGTATACTAACAAAACCAAATTCAAAGAAACAAAAACAGGAATTCTTTCATAAACCAGAAATAGTAATAACAACAACAATGCATAATGTTT
Organism: Lucilia sericata; assembly: GCF_015586225.1. Taxonomy (NCBI): domain Eukaryota; kingdom Metazoa; phylum Arthropoda; class Insecta; order Diptera; family Calliphoridae; genus Lucilia; species Lucilia sericata. Next base: position 9,877 of record NW_023995480.1, on the reverse strand, counting down.
AAGCGTTTGTTTTATGTGTGTATATACATAAGAATTCATGTATTTTGTTTGTGTAAAAGGGATGATCATGAGACAGATGTTTTTGCAAATTAAAAGAAAACAGGAATAAGAAATATAAAGAAAAGACAAACGAGAAATTAAGTAAAATAAACTACCCAATAGGAAATATATTTATTTAAAGAATATAATTATTCAAAATTCAAGGTTTTTTTTTTTTTTTTAACTGAGTACTACAAAATAATGATATTTTTATAATACAAAGAACAAAATCACAAAATTTATAATGAAATCAGTCGTTTTATATACATTAATTTAGAACAAAAAATTATTGAATGAAAAAACTTTTAATTTATTTCAAAAAGTTTTAATATTTTTGTCTAATAAAATGTCTATTAAAAATACTTTTAAATAGAATAAAAAATAGATAATTTTTATTATTATTTTATAATCAATTTTAAGCATAAATGTTTTGACAAAGAAAATAATAAACATAAAATTTCTTAGTTTTGCTTCAGTTACGCATATAACAATACAAAATAAAAAGAAAACAAATTTCTAAACGTACGTACGTAGAGAAAAACGAAATGTGTACACGAAAACAATTCCATCATCGGCATACAAACAAAGATTCGTATTGAAACAGTAACAACAACATTGTTATTTTTTGATGTAGCTACAGTTGTTTGTGTAAAAGCAAAACAAACAAGAGTAGGGATGATTGAGATTTAAACGATTTTTGAGAATAAAAGTAATATTCATAGAATAGGAGAATTACAAAGAACTGTATTGCATGTATATTATTAAAGGGAAATATTAAAATAACTAAAATTTATTTGTATATATTTTAATAAATTGTAATTTACAAAACAAAATTGTTCTCTTTTTGAAAATGAATTTGTCGTCCTGAAAAGGACGGATTGTTGTATTTTTTGTTATACGATGGTCTGTATTATATTTTCTCGATGTTATTTCTTTAGTCTTGATTAATTTAGGCTTTCTTTTCTGTTTTCTTGGGCAAAAGTACAGCTTGAATGTTTGGCAAAACACCACCTTGAGCAATTGTTACACCAGATAATAATTTGTTCAATTCTTCGTCATTACGAATAGCCAATTGCAAATGACGGGGAATAATTCTGGTCTTTTTGTTGTCACGAGCAGCATTACCAGCCAATTCAAGAACTTCAGCAGCCAAATATTCCATAACGGCAGCTAAATATACTGGAGCACCGGCACCAACACGTTCAGCATAATTGCCTTTACGTAACAAACGATGTATACGACCGACGGGAAATTGCAAACCAGCACGATTTGAACGAGACTTTGCCTTGCTCTTAACTTTTCCACCTTTACCACGACCAGACATTTTTCACTTTATTATTTTTAGTTAACACTTCACTTTAGCACTGAATACACAAAACTAATATCATTTCAACACAAGTAATCGAGTATTTATACTTTTTCTGCTTACTAGTAATACGTTTAGGGGTTGATTATCTACACACGAAAATAAGTAAATAAACCAGTATATTGTACACACAAAAAAGGTATATAATGTGTACATATTGAGTTGAATTTTAAAATTTGTGAACAGTGTTAAAAGTGTTTGTGAAGTGTAAACTACTAAAAATTAAAATTGTGAAAAATGCCTCCTAAAGCAAGTGGAAAAGCAACCAAGAAGGCTGGCAAAGCCCAAAAGAATATTAGTAAAAGTGATAAGAGCAGAAAACGCAAGCGTAAGGAAAGTTATGCTATCTACATTTACAAAGTATTGAAGCAAGTACATCCTGATACTGGTATTTCATCAAAGGCCATGAGTATCATGAACAGTTTTGTTAATGATATTTTTGAACGTATTGCCGCTGAAGCATCTCGTTTGGCTCAATACAATAAACGTTCGACCATCACCAGTCGGGAAATTCAAACTGCCGTTCGTCTATTGTTGCCCGGTGAATTGGCTAAGCATGCCGTCAGTGAGGGTACCAAGGCTGTCACCAAATATACCAGTTCCAAGTAAATTTAATTTACTTAAATTCGCCGTTTAATTCTTTTTCCTATTACAAAAGGCCCTTTTCAGGGCCACAAAATACATTTAAAAAGAGTTATTTATTGTTTAAAACATATATATTTTTTATTACATAATAAAAATTGTGATTATTGTAAAAATTTTCATATGTTCCAAGTAAATTTACTTTTATCTCCGTTTGATTCTTTTTTTATTATTACAAAAGGCCATTTTCAAGGCCACAAAATACATTTAAAAAGAGTCATTTATTGTTTAAAACATATAATTTTTCATTACATAATTAAAAAAAATGTGATTATTGACAAATTTTTCATTATTTTTATTTAATAAAACGAACGAAACAGTATTTTATTTCAAATTTGCTTTCAAATTTTATAACTGACAAAATTTGATTTTATTTATTAAATTCACAAACCAAACTGTGTTGGTTTGTGAATTTGACAATTTTAATAAAAATGGTATGAATTTTTACTATTTTAGAGCAAGGGTGTTATCGATACTTAATTTTTAAATTAGGTGAAGTTGTTACAACTTATGAAATTTAAACAGTTTTTTTTTTTTTTTGAAAATATTTAAAATTAACGATTTAATTCATAAAAAATACTAAAATTATCAATCCTATTCTGAAGAAAATGAATAATGAACAAATTTTCTATACAAAATCAAAATTTTATATTTATTTCATTTAATTCTTATTGTATTAGGTAAATTATTTCATTTGAATATGTAAAAATGTTTTTGTTTTGATTTTTCTTACTTACCAATAGTTTAAGAAGAAATTTTCTTTTACTTTTAATATTTGTACAAAATCCAACTCATTAAATAGTTTTTTTTTTACGATTCCATTACCTACTGTTTACTTAGTCTACTGAGTTTTATTTTATTAGTTTGTGTTTTACCGACGGCTTATGTGAAATTTTCATTGTAATTACAATTAAAATACACTAAAAATGTGATTATTGTCAAATTTGTCATTATTTTTATTTAATAAAACGAACGAAAAAATATTTAATTTCAAACTTGCTTTCAAATTTTATAACTGACAAAATTTGATCTTATTTATCAAATTCACAAACCAATCGATGTTGGTTTGTGAATTTGACAATTTAAATAAAAATGGTATGTGTTTTTACTATTTTAGACCAAGAGTGTTATCTACACTAATTTTTTTAAATAAGTTAAATTATTCGTTAATTATGAAATTTTAACAGTTTTTATTTTTGAAAATATAAAAAATTAACGATTTATTCATTTTATTCGTATTGTTTATTCAAACAAAATAATTTTTGGGAATTATTTTGTCAATTATTTCATTTGAATATGAAAAAATGTTCTTTGTTTTGATTTTTCTAATTTTCCAATAGTTTAAAAAGAATTTTCATTTTACTTTACTCTTAAAATAACCCAACTCATTAAATATTATTTTATGATTCCATTACCTCATTAAATATTATTTTATGATTCCATTACCTATTGTTTACTTAGTCAATTGAGATTAAATGAGTTTTATTTTATTAGTTTGTGTTTTACCGACGGCTTATGTGAAATTTTCATTGTAAATAAACATTTTCTCCTACCTATATGTGTATTTTTGTCCCTTTTCATAGCGATTATTCTTACTATTTTATTTATTTTGTGAAATATTTTAATAATATACAAGTTTTGAATTTGTAATTTAATCTCTTTTGTTGAAAAAATTTGTAGCCCTGAAAAGGGCTGTTTTAGATAATAGTACTTTTTGCAATATTAAAAATAAATTAGATTTACTTTTTGACTGCGGCCTTTTTGGCAGCTGGTTTCTTTGCTGGCGATGTTGCTTTTTTGGGTTTGGCTGCAGCTGCGGTTTTTGCTTTGGGCGCTTTTGTTTTAGTTGCTGGTGCCTTTTTGGCGGGTTTTGCTTTAACTGTACCTGTCTTTTTAGCAGTTTTTGCCTTGGATTTTTCTGTATTTTTCTTTTCAGCAGTCTTTTTGGCTGCAGATGGTTTCTTTGCAGGCGCAGCAGCGGGTTTCTTTTTAGTAGCGACTGCTGTTTTCTTCTTTTTTTCACTAGCAGCAGCTACCTTTTTCTTTTCAGCGGCGGGTTTCTTCTTTTCTTTTGGCTCTTTGGAGGCAGCTGCTGACAATTTGAATGAACCAGCAGCACCCTTACCTTTTGGTTGAATTAATTTTCCACTATCTACGGCACTTTTTAAATATTTCTTTATGAAAGGCGATAATTTTTGAGCATCTACCTTATAAGTACTGGTAATATATTTTTTAATAGCAGAAAGAGATGAACCACCACGTTCCTTTAAAGTTTTAATAGCAGCATCAACCATTTGTTGAGTTGGAGGATGAGATGGCACAGTAGATGGTTTCTTTGCCTTGGGAGTAGTAGTTTTTTTAGCCTTTTTCTCAGCAGCTGGAGCGGCAGCAACAGGAGAGGCAGTATTTTCAACAACAGCGGTATCCGACATTTTGTATTTGTTTATTTTATTTTTTCACTTTTTTAAACACACTTGTATATGGTAGTATAACTTTTCGATTGTGTGCACACACGAAATTTTAAGGTACTTTGTTATAATGAGAAGTTAATAGTAGTCGATAGCTATAATTTGTTAAATTTTTAGTGAGAGCATGAGTAAAATTCAACAAAAGTTTTCTACTTTTTTCTTATTTTTCTTTAATTTTTAATAAAAATTTTATAAATTTATTGCTATTCTTGATAGTATGGGTTTTCTAGATTGCATTTTATTAAAAATTATTCATATTGTTTTTGTCAAACAATATTTATCATCACTTTTGTGATAAGTTTTTGATACATTTACCATAAAATGTAAATAAAATGTCAATAAATTGTTACATTTTTATGAAATTTTATAACCAAGTTGATTTTATAAGAATATTACAAATGTTTTTTAAATGATTGATTAAAAAAATTCTCATAATTTTAATTTTTAGATTTTTGAAAATTATTTTTAAATTTGCTGTATTACTTGGTGATTTTTCTTGTTTTGCCACTGTGAATTTGCATTGTTTACATTTTTTCATAAATTTAATCAAATATCAAAAATAATAAAAAATTTTAGCCACATATCCAAATAATATTTATGACATTTTTCTAAAATAATTTCATAAAAGTTTTTCTTAAGTATTTTTCTTATTTTGTCACTTTAAATATTTACTGTTTACATTTTTTCTATTTTGGTCCACAAATTTAAGCAAATATAAAAAAATATTTAATGAAATTTTTCGCAATAAATCCTTATAATATCATAAATATCTTTCTAAAGTAATTTTATAAAAATTTTTGTTAAATATGAAAACAAAAATTACTCTAAATTTAAAAACATTTTTAAGGAAAATACAAGTTTTTTAAATTTTCGATTAAAAAACTCTAATTTTGATATTTAGTCTCTCATTTTCTAAATTTCTTCAACACATCTTAAAACAATTTTTGTGAAATTATTTTCAATGTCATATGAAGTGTTAAACAAAATAAATTTATTTTTTTTTCAAAAAATTCTTTTTTAATGGAAATATATTATTAATTTCTTTGTTTATATTAAAAGTAGAAAAAAATTAAACTATTATTTCATAATATTCATATTATTTGTATTAAAATCCATAATTTCTATTAAAAAGTCAAATGAAAAAAGCCGACGGCAAAATTAATTGTTATGCCGACGGGAAAATATCATGTTATGCCGTCGGCAAAATAATGTTTCAACAAAAAATAAAATACTCTTTATAAATATGTTTATTGGCCCTTAAAAGAACCGATTCAGCATTGTTTACATAAATAAGAAAAAAAAAAAAAATTTTAACCTATGGTAGTAAATTTTCATATCAAAAATTGCACTATCTCTTTTTAAATTTTATTCAGTGGTCCTGAAAAGGACCGATTTTTTTGTTACAATTCATCATCTCTATTTTCTTTCTTAAGCACGTTCACCACGAATACGTCTGGCCAATTGAATATCTTTCGGCATAATTGTGACACGTTTTGCATGAATGGCACACAAATTTGTATCTTCGAAAAGACCAACCAAATATGCTTCACTGGCTTCTTGCAAAGCCATAACAGCAGAACTCTGGAAACGTAAATCAGTTTTGAAATCTTGAGCAATTTCACGAACCAAACGTTGGAATGGCAATTTACGAATCAACAATTCAGTACTCTTCTGATAACGACGAATTTCACGCAAAGCTACAGTACCGGGACGATAACGATGTGGCTTCTTAACACCACCAGTGGCTGGTGCACTTTTACGTGCAGCCTTAGTAGCCAATTGTTTACGTGGTGCTTTGCCACCAGTCGATTTACGGGCAGTTTGCTTAGTACGAGCCATTTTCACTTCACTTTAGTTAGTCACTTTTTTTCTTTAACACACACTTAAACACTGTTCACACAAGAATATTTTGGCTGCGCTTCAGATACCCGGTTTATATAGAAAATTTGTCTAAGCAATAAACAAGGGTGTGTGGCCATGTATTGTACATTGGTGGTTGATTTGTTAAACGAACAAGAACAGAAATTTAGTATAAATACCAGTGATCACCGCTAAGAAATTATTAGTTCTTGTGAATCATTTGTGAAGTGTGTTTTAAGTGAAAAAATAATCTAAAAAAAATGACTGGTCGTGGTAAAGGTGGAAAAGGCTTGGGAAAAGGTGGTGCTAAACGTCATCGTAAAGTGTTGCGTGATAATATCCAAGGTATTACCAAGCCAGCTATTAGACGTTTGGCTCGTCGTGGTGGTGTAAAACGTATTTCTGGTTTGATTTACGAAGAAACTCGTGGTGTCTTGAAGGTCTTTTTGGAAAATGTTATCCGTGATGCTGTCACCTACACTGAACACGCCAAGAGGAAAACCGTTACCGCTATGGATGTCGTCTATGCATTGAAGAGACAAGGTCGTACTTTGTACGGTTTCGGCGGTTAAACATTCATCATATTTTTATATTTTGCGGACAATTTTTAATAGAAAACTAAAACAATCGGTCCTTTTCAGGACCACAAAATGTATTTTAAAAGAGATTTTTATTTATTACAAACTACTAAATATTATTCAAAAATTCGTTAGTTTATTAAATCCAAAATAATAGGATAATTATGAAAAATTATACCATATATAGTATTTGACTTTGACATTTTTTTTTATTTATTTGAGTATGATTCAAATATATCTTAAAATAATCATAATTTTTGGTTTTTTATACAATATTTGTGTAGAAAATTTCGTTTGTTTACAATTTATTTTGCTAAATTAACATTTTTCACACATTTCTTTATAATTTATGCATTTCTTTACACTAAAACCTTAAAAAAAAAATTAAATTTTGCCGACGGCAAAACGATATATTTTGCCGTCGGCTTTAAGAAATGTTTTTATAAGAAATTTTTCAAAAATTCGTTTTAAATAATTTTTATAAATTAGTTTTGCATTTTAATGTCATAAAAATTTAAATTTATTAATTTCTAATATACGATCATAATATCATGAAATAATAAAAAATCATACAGACTGTACTGTATTCGTAACAATGCAAAGTATACATAAAACGAAACACATGAACAAACAAGAAGAATCAAAAATATGTCTGTATACTAACAAAACCAAATTCAAAGAAACAAAAACAGGAATTCTTTCATAAACCAGAAATAGTAATAACAACAACAATGCATAATGTTTAAGCGTTTGTTTTATGTGTGTATATACATAAGAATTCATGTATTTTGTTTGTGTAAAAGGGATGATCATGAGACAGATGTTTTTGCAAATTAAAAGAAAACAGGAATAAGAAATATAAAGAAAAGACAAACGAGAAATTAAGTAAAATAAACTACCCAATAGGAAATATATTTATTTAAAGAATATAATTATTCAAAATTCAAGGTTTTTTTTTTTTTTTTTTAACTGAGTACTACAAAATAATGATATTTTTATAATACAAAGAACAAAATCACAAAATTTATAATGAAATCAGTCGTTTTATATACATTAATTTAGAATAAAAAATTATTGAATGAAAAAACTTTTAATTTATTTCAAAAAGTTTTAATATTTTTGTCTAATAAAATGTCTATTAAAAATACTTTTAAATAGAATAAAAAATAGATAATTTTTATTATTATTTTATAATCAATTTTAAGCATAAATGTTTTGACAAAGAAAATAATAAACATAAAATTTCTTAGTTTTGCTTCAGTTACGCATATAACAATACAAAAAAGAAAACAAATTTCTAAACGTACGTACGTAGAGAAAAACGAAATGTGTACACGAAAACAATTCCATCATCGGCATACAAACAAAGATTCGTATTGAAACAGTAACAACAACATTGTTATTTTTTGATGTAGCTACAGTTGTTTGTGTAAAAGCAAAACAAACAAGAGTAGGGATGATTGAGATTTAAACGATTTTTGAGAATAAAAGTAATATTCAAAGAATAGGAGAATTACAAAGAACTGTATTGCATGTATATTATTAAAGGGAAATATTAAAATAACTAAAATTTATTTGTATATATTTTAAATAAATTGTAATTTACAAAACAAAATTGTTCTCTTTTTGAAAATGAATTTGTCGTCCTGAAAAGGACGGATTGTTGTATTTTTTTGTTATACGATGGTCTGTATTATATTTTCTCGATGTTATTTCTTTAGTCTTGATTAATTTAGGCTTTCTTTTCTGTTTTCTTGGGCAAAAGTACAGCTTGAATGTTTGGCAAAACACCACCTTGAGCAATTGTTACACCAGATAATAATTTGTTCAATTCTTCGTCATTACGAATAGCCAATTGCAAATGACGGGGAATAATTCTGGTCTTTTTGTTGTCACGAGCAGCATTACCAGCCAATTCAAGAACTTCAGCAGCCAAATATTCCATAACGGCAGCTAAATATACTGGAGCACCGGCACCAACACGTTCAGCATAATTGCCTTTACGTAACAAACGATGTATACGACCGACGGGAAATTGCAAACCAGCACGATTTGAACGAGACTTTGCCTTGCTCTTAACTTTTCCACCTTTACCACGACCAGACATTTTTCACTTTATTATTTTTAGTTAACACTTCACTTTAGCACTGAATACACAAAACTAATATCATTTCAACACAAGTAATCGAGTATTTATACTTTTTCTGCTTACTAGTAATACGTTTAGGGGTTGATTATCTACACACGAAAATAAGTAAATAAACCAGTATATTGTACACACAAAAAAGGTATATAATGTGTACATATTGAGTTGAATTTTAAAATTTGTGAACAGTGTTAAAAGTGTTTGTGAAGTGTAAACTACTAAAAATTAAAATTGTGAAAAATGCCTCCTAAAGCAAGTGGAAAAGCAACCAAGAAGGCTGGCAAAGCCCAAAAGAATATTAGTAAAAGTGATAAGAGCAGAAAACGCAAGCGTAAGGAAAGTTATGCTATCTACATTTACAAAGTATTGAAGCAAGTACATCCTGATACTGGTATTTCATCAAAGGCCATGAGTATCATGAACAGTTTTGTTAATGATATTTTTGAACGTATTGCCGCTGAAGCATCTCGTTTGGCTCAATACAATAAACGTTCGACCATCACCAGTCGGGAAATTCAAACTGCCGTTCGTCTATTGTTGCCCGGTGAATTGGCTAAGCATGCCGTCAGTGAGGGTACCAAGGCTGTCACCAAATATACCAGTTCCAAGTAAATTTAATTTACTTAAATTGCCGTTTAATTCTTTTTCCTATTACAAAAGGCCCTTTTCAGGGCCACAAAATACATTTAAAAAGAGTTATTTATTGTTTAAAACATATATATTTTTTATTACATAATAAAAATTGTGATTATTGTAAAAATTTTCATATGTTCCAAGT